>NC_060126.1:480749934-480894934 GCF_021461395.2 Schistocerca americana
AACTCCGCTACCACCTCTTACTATGGCATCGGTGAACCATCCATTTCCATGTGAAAAAGTGGCGTTTATATCTAAGCTAAAATTAAGAGAACATCCAAGAAATACACGAGGAGATATCGCCGTACCCGCACAACAGTCTACAAAACCATCGAAAACATTGAACTAACAACAACATCAGGAGATAAAATAAATACAGACTCATTTTGATTAATTTTTCTTTTGCTACGAGTATACAATACAAGAGGAGATGTTAAGTCATAAGCAGATTTACCAAAGTCTTTATTACCAATTTCAAACATATGATAGGTACGATAGGCAGTTACATCTCGATCATTAAAACTTTCAAGACCAGGTACACTAGGAACTCCGCTACAACCTCTTACTATGGCAACGGTGAACAATCCATTTCCATGTGAGAAAGTGTCGTTTATATCTAAACTAAAATTAAGAGAACAGCCAAGAAAAACACGAGGTCCATCGACGAGGGCGTTGGCTGCAACACTCTTCACTGGTATGCGATTTTTCTTGTCTCTTGATGTTGTTGTTAGTTCAATGTTTTCGATGGTTTTGTTGACTGTTGTACATCACTAGTTAGAGTTACATTTTCAGCAAGTACACCAAGTACTTTCATCCATACATGTATTTTTTCATCATTACTCACTTTACGACAAGAGCGAGTATACAAAGTAAAAGGCATATTACTATATACATAACTAGGTCTAGACTGGGACTTAGCATCTATTCCACGATGCCAGGTCTTGTAAGCGATGACGTCTCGGTCGACGAAAGATTCGAGTCCAGGTAGAGAGGCATTCTCACATCGAACAATAGCAAGGGTGAACCATCCACTTCCAGTATTCCCTGTCCAGCATAGGGACTAAAATTATCTCGACATCCAAAATATGGGTCCATTCAATATAACACTTCCCGCTGGCGCAGCACTCTGGAACCGCGAGACCGCTACGGTCGCAGGTTCGAATCCTGCCTCGGGCATGGATGTGTGTGATGTCCTTAGGTTAGTTAGGTTTAACTAGTTCTAAGTTCTAGGGGACTAATGACCTCAGCAGTTGAGTCCCATAGTGCTCAGAGCCATTTGAACTTCCCGCTGGCGCGCCGCCAACGCCAAGCGATAAGAGTGTTTACATAATAAAACTGTTGCATCCTTGAGCCTCCGGTTCTAGATGTACCCTTGTCCGGTTATTGGCTGACGCTACAGATCTTTATTTATGGAAATATACAGCACAATCAGCTACAAATTTTACATATTCACATACACCTTTACCTTTAACCCAAATAAATACAGACTCATTTTGATTAATTTTTCTTTTGCTACGAGTATACAATACAAGAGGATATGTTGAGTCATAAACAGATTTACCAAAGTCTTTATTACCAATTTCAAACATATGATAGGTACGCCGTACCCGCGATTTACAAGTTCGTGGCGCCCTCCATTGGTGATACTGGAATTCAATATGGTGTTGGCCCATCCTTAGCCTTGATGACAGCTTCGCAGCGCGTCGTTTGCCGACCGGTCTAGGGCGCTGCAGTCATCTACTGTGCGGCAGGTCCCGGCGGAGGTTCTCGTCATCCCTCGGGCATGGGTGTGTGTGTGTGTGTGTGTGTGTGTGTGTGTGTGTGTGTGTGTGTGTGTGTGTGTGTGTGTGTGTCTTTGTCCTTAGGATAATTTAGGTTAAGTAGTGTGTAAGCTTAGGGACTGATGACCTTAGCAGTTAAGCCCCATAAGATTTCACACACATTTGATTTTTGAATCTTAATCACATTAAAACATAGAATTACGATTTCCTGATAACAGGTTTCGGTTGACTTACAACCGTCTTCAGATCAAGAGAGCAATGCTGGCCACACCACCATCGTTAACATTACCGCTGCTCGTCGTAACCCCGCCGTGTGATTTACGAGAGTTAAGCCCGGTGACACAACTGACGGAGTCGGGAAACATTAGGAAGGTGGTCTGGCTACGTCACAGACCTTCGGACTCCAGGGCGACGGGAGACGGCGGCCCGTAAAGAACTTGCGCGCGAATCTCCGTCACGGCGGCGGACCTTTTGGTCAACCGAGCAGAAACCAGATTCGCGATAAAGGCGGCTCGGCCCGGCCTAATGGGTTTCCGCATTAACTCTTTAACAAGTTCTCCTTGTCCTCTGCCGGTGCTTCCAGAGGGCTCGGCGCAGGTCGATAGACGCGGTATTCTGGAGCCCGCGACACGCGAGGTGGCGCGGTGGCTTACACACCGTACTCGACTTCGGGAAGAATAGTCCGCCTCCTACTGCTCAGATTTAAGTTTTCCACTTTTTCCTCAAAGTGATTCAATGTCGATGTCGGTATGGCTCATTTGGAAAAGAACACATTCTTTTAACTTTATTTCACCGATGTCGAGCTTGTGCTACGGGTCTACGGATTTCATCACGGATGGGACGTTAATGAAATTGGCTGTTAATGAATGAAAAGCCGCTCCAGTTGTTTAATTAGAACTTTATTATTTGACTTCTTAAGTAATAGAACCCAGTACGTTGTCCTCGATGGTGAGTGTTCATCGGAGGTGAGGGTATCATCTGGAGTGCCCCAGGGAAGTGTGGTAGGTCCGCTGTTGTTTTCTATCTTCATAAATTATCTTTTGGATAGGGTGGATAGCAATGTGCGGCTGTTTGCTGATGATGCTGTGGTGTATGAGAAGGTGTCGTCGTTGAGTGACTGTAGGAGGATACAAGATGACTTGGACAGGATTTGTGATTGGTGCAAAGAATGGCAGCTAACTCTAAATATAGATAAATGTAAATTAATGCAGATGAATAGGAAAAAGAATCCTGTAATGTTTGAATACTCCATTAGTAGTGTAGCGCTTGACACAGTCACGTCGATTAAATATTTGGGCGTAATATTGCAGAGCGATAAAAGTGGGACAAGCATGTAATGGCAGTTGTGGGGAAGGCGGATAGTCGTCTTCGGTTCATTGGTAGAATTTTGGGAAGATGTGGTTCATCTGTAAAGGAGACCGCTTATAAAACACTAATACGACCTATTCTTGAGTACTGCTCGAGCGTTTGGAATCCCTATCATGTCGGATTGAGGGAGGACATAGAAGCAATTCAGAGGCGGGTTGCTAGATTCGTTACTGGTAGGTTTGATCATCACGCGAGTGTTACGGAAATGCTTCAGGAACTCGGGTGGGAGTCTCTAGAGGAAAGGAGGCGTTCATTTCGTGAATCGCTACTGAGGAAATTTAGAGAACCAGCATTTGAGACTGACTGCAGTACAATTTTACTGTCTCCAGCTTACATTTCGCAGAAAGACCACAAAGATAAGAGGCTCGTACAGAGGCATATAGGCAGTCATTTTTCCCTCGTTCTGTTTGGGAGTGGAACAGGGAGAGAAGATGCTAGTTGTGGTACGAGGTACCCTCCGCCACGCACCGTATGGTGGATTGCGGAGTATGTATGATGCAGATGTAGATGTATTAAGTCCACACGATCCATTTCGGCATTTGTATTTCGTAATTATCAGTTTTGTCTGAAATTAACAATTGTTAACACATAACAATAAGGCTATATAGATCTTTTTTTATACAGGATGTTGTAGCTGCCCCTATCAGCTGGTTTTACGCAACCCGCACTACGTCTGTATTAGAACGACAGCCACATGTTCCCTCTGAGACCTTTGAGCGACAGTTAGCAATCGGACTCATACTGTAAAAAATACAAATGAGTATCGGTCGTCATTTAAAAGATATTATTGGACCAAGACGTACCTTTCTTTGTGTAATAAGCGGTGTATTCATACAGCTTTTGGATGTCTCTGTAAGTTTATTTCGTTCGCAGTACTTAATCTTTCGTAAATGGTTCAGAAACGTTGCCTTCAAAAGTGTGTTTCACCGTCGAAAACAATGAAATTAACAGCAGATATCAAAATGGGATCGTGGAAGTAACACCTTTCCTGTATATAACTTCTGAACCCTTTACGAAACATTAAGTACTATAAACGGAATAAAGTTAGTGAGAATCCAAAAATTGTATGACTACACCGTTAATTACATAAAGAAAGACTGGAGACACCTAAATAATAAGGCCAGAAGTGATGTGCATCTTGTTGCAAAAATATTGTGTAACTCACGACCAATCCTCACTTGTGTTTTTTACGGCATGATTCCCTTTCCTAACAGTATCTCAAAGCTCTGTGAGAGAACTTACATCGATTATGTGGCTGTAGCGTGTCTGGATACTGTTCCTGATACAAACGTAGTGCAGGGTGCATAAAACGAATCGGTAGGGACAACTGAATCACGCTGTATAATGAGAGTTACGACAATGCTTATGTATGTATGTATGTATGTACAGCACAAGTGCAGAAGAAATATGCAATTTACGGTATGCTGTAGCGAAGCAACTGCAAACGATAAAAACGGAAGTAGTCAAGTGGATTTAAAAATTGTTTCGCGTCCAGTGACGTCATGAGACAAATGGGCACATTGTAGTTATAGAAACTGTACAATCCGATGTTTAGCGTAAAGGAGTTATATTGTAACGTGTTTAGGAATTGCAATTTTTCAAACCAAATTCTGAAATTAATTATTTGTACTTAATAAAAGTGTAAAATAGTTGCAATGAATTAGGTGTCCATGTCGAGCGAAAAAGGAACGACATCTAACGACTAAAAGTTGAGCCAATGGGAACCGTTGAGAGCCTTAGCATAGCTCTGACGCGTCGACGATTGTTTCCGGAAGTATGTGTGCAAACAGCTGCGGAGTTGAATATCTTTAAAGGAAGTTGTCAATAACTGGGCAGCAGATACCCAAGAAATTGGTGCTCCTTAATGTACATTGCTTGTTAAGCGTCCTTTAGTTGGCTCCTTTCGAATGAGTGTAAATTTACCACGATTTATGAGGAGAAATAAATTTACGCTCACCTGAAGGTACCCAAGGTAAAAGACGGATAATGAACAATTCACATTAAGGAGCTTCTGGGATCTCGGCCGCACAGTTAGTGACAAATTCCTCTCAGTATATTCCGCAACTTCGCAATCTAGCTAGTTACAAACATACTTTTGTAAGCAATCGATGATGCATCAGAGCTATACAAGGACCTTCATCAGTTCCAGGAGGACCAATTATTATTCGTCTGAAGTTGTATCTTTACGCTCGACTTAGACACTTCGTTCATGGCAACTACTTCCCACTTTTGTCAAATTCAAATAATTACTTTCAGCATTTTATTTGAAAAAGATGCAGTTGTAATTCTGAAACGTGTCAGATTTTAATTCTTCTAAGCTAAAGTGTGTTAACATTTTTAATATATCGGATTGCATAGTTTTTAAAAAATTGTATCATGACGTCATATGGCGTGAAACTCTTTTGTAAATCTACTTGACTTTTACTGTTTTATCGTTTACTATTAGTAATTTACTTGAGAAACAAGCAATGTAATTTAGAAAAGTTACACAACTGTTTTTAAGCTAAGCCGTGTTAAGTTTTAAAGTATCCAATTGTAAAGTTTTATTATCACGTCACTCCTATTTCTCTCATGACGTTTCTTGTACAATTGGGCCAGCAGCATGAAACAAGCCGTAAGATGTCATTTTAAATTTTATCTACTAATAATTCAGTTACATTTCGTAGACTAGGTCTATTACAACAGTATTGCCATCGTCAAGTACATCTGCGATTATTACAGTTGATAAATATCATTTACTCTTGCATTATTTGTACATAGAATTAACTATACATGTATACTTACGTCTTGCTGGCGAGACGTACTTATTACCATTGGCGAATCCTTACGTCAATTGTCGCAGTTTTATGATGATAAAATGAAGTCATCTAATTTGACAGCTAGATGTCAGTTCTCAATGCTGCTGCATATTTACAAGGTGGTTATAGCTTGTCAACGGTATTGTTTGAGCTACAGGTAATTTAGTTATTTGTGTAATCTTTGGTTGTTTATTTTTTCCCGTTGCCATGTTCCAGAATGTCAATAAAAATTTCTGGGTAATATTTGTGTTGGCAGTCATTCTATTCGTTTAACATGTCGGGGGTATAATTTTTCATGTGTGCGTAAAGTTCCAATACTTACAGTGTGTACACGCCCCAAGTCTTTTTGGTATTATGTGTAAGATTTGAAGTGCAGTTTCGTATTTGTCGACTTTATAGTTCTGATTTTTTAAATTCATGGTGAGGCTCGATTGATTGGTATCACTATCCCTAGCGTGTTCTCTAAATCTGATGTTAAGATTTCGCCCTGTTTGTCCAGTATAAAATTTGTCACATGTAATTTTGTATACGATTGAATTATCGTATGGTACTTTGGTTCTTCCAGATTGGAGTTTCGCGTTTAGGTTGTTGGTAGCTCTGGATGTTAGTTTCTGGTATACTGATGATCATATTGGCAGTTTTCCCATGTAGGCGGCTGGTTTTTTGTTTCGTTCTTTGTTTGTTTTCTGTTTGATAGGTCGCTTTATGGATTCTGTTTTTTCTGTATATAACTTTTGTTCTGTGTGTTGGTTGAAATTATTTTTGTGGGCTATGTATTGGACAGGAGTATAGTTATTCTTCCTGTGTTTGTGGTTGCTCTAGTGGTAGATTTGCATTGCTATTGATCTCTGGGAGAAAATAGGCTTGTTTTTGGGAGGGCGCTTGCCCATGAAAGGCGAATTCGCCAGGTTCAAGTCCTGTTAGATAGAGTTTTAATCTTCTAGGAAGTTCCATTTCAAGATATTTCTTTACCTCTTGATTAAATGATTCTACAGCCAAACAAGTTGCGTATATGGCACGCTGAAGGCAGCTGTTGATAGACTGCCAACATGAACGCACTGCCCTATTCTCCCACTAAGACTGCTGCTTCGTGGCGTGCGCTGCTTCACTGTATTGTATTGTATTGTATTTTAACCGGGGACCTAGAAACGACGGAGAGGCTCCGTCCCCGCCGCAGCCGCAGTGGTCCACAACCCCACGACGACTACCGCAGTCCACTTCACCTCTCCTCCGCCCCCACACCGAAGCCAGGGTTATTGTGCGTTTCGGCCCCCGGTGGACCCCCCCGCCCCCCTCCCCAGGGAAAGTCTCACACCAGACGAGTGTAACCCCTATGTTTGCGTGGTAGAGTAAAGGTGGTGTACGCGTACACGGAGAACTTGTATGCGCAGCAATCGCCTACATAGTTAAACTGAGGCAGAATAAGGGGAACCAGTCCGCATTCGCCGAGGCAAATGGAAAACCGCCTAAAAACCATCCGCATACTGGCCGGTTCACCGGACGTCGACACAAATCCGCCGGGCGCGTATCCGATTTATTTCACAAATCATGAACTGCTGTAACGCTGCGAGAAGATCACGCTATGGGCTCGCGATGATAAATCGCTGTTGGTTAGCAAACCTAATATATTTAATATTGGTTTGTAAAAGGCAGGTACGCACCTGTTCTGTGAAGAAACGCCACAGAATTATGGGGAAAGGCAACTCCACTTACACGTTGATGGAACAGCGCTTCAGCACTACTGAGTCAGCTCGCCAGAAGCGGCACTGCCGGAGCTCTGGCAGCCTTGTTGGTGAACAACGGGCGAGATGCAGCCAAGCCGTCAGGGGGAAGTCCCGCGTTGAACTGTGGCGACGTCGGCGCCGGAAACGAAACGAGCGCCCGTGACGATGTTAACTGCCACAAGCCGAGGGCGGCAGTCAAGTTTGTTTGGCCCTCTGCGTCTGTCTGTCTGTCTGTTCGGCAGCGCGCGGCTCGCCGTGGGAAGTTTGCAAGCCGTGTTGGGCCTCTCGCTGCCTTCTGCCCCCGAGTCAATGTGGGGGCAGGCGGCCAGCGTTACGGCCTGGCGTCCGCTGTTGGTGTACAGGATCTGCCAGCGAAGCGGCGAGTCCTCCACGCTGGCTGACCGAGTTTGACAAACCGGACTAAAGCGTGTGTATAATGAAACCAGAGCTACAATAGAATTGTTAAAACTTCCGAGCCGAGAGACGATTGCCGTTATACTGCAGCGAATTGACGCATGGTGCAGGGAATGGCAATTGAATCTCAATGTAGACAAGTGTAATGTGCCGCGAATACATAGAAAGATCGATCCCTTTTCATTTAGCTACAAAATAGCACGTCAGCAACTGGAAGCAGTTAATTCCATAAATTATCTGGGAGTACGTTTTAGGAGTGATTTAAAATGGAATGATCATATAAAGTTGATCGTCGGTAAAGCAGATGCGAGACTGAGATTCATTGGAAGAATCCTAAGGAAATGCAATCCGAAAACAAAGGAAGTAGGTTACAGTACGCTTGTTCGCCCATAGCTTGAATACTTCTCAGCAGTGTGGGATCCGTACCAGATAGGGTTGATAGAAGAGATAGAGATGATCCAACGGAGAGCGGCGCGCTTCGTTACAGGATCATTTAGTAATCGCGAAAGCCTTACGGAGATGACAGATAAACTCCAGTGGAAGACTCTGCAGGAGAGACGCTCAGTAGCTCGGTACGGGCTTTTGTTAAAGTTTCGAGAACACACCTTCACCAAAGAGTCAAGCAGTATATTGCTCCCTCCTACGTATATCTCGCGAAGAGACCATGAGGATAAAATCAGAGAGATTATAGCCCACACAGAAGCGTACCGACAATCCTTCTTTCCACGAACAATACGAGACTGGAATAGAAGGGAGAACCGATAGAGGTACTCAAGGTACCCTCCGCCACACACCGTCAGGTGGCTTGCGGAGTATGGATGTAAATGTAGATGTACCTCCATGTCTCCCGCTGTCGGAGACGAAACCTTATGGAGTAGTTTTATATATTGGTCAAGACCTCTCAGCCCGGAAGTTATAACTAAACCTAACACTGCCCGCTAACGCCTACGTCAGGAGTTGTTTAGTGAGGGTCAAAGGGCGTAGAGAGAGAGAGGAGGAATGGGGCACTAACGCCACGAGATCGGTCTGTAGTTCCTAACGTAGCGATCCGTCATATGACAAGGGTAAGGCACCCGGGATGTGTGGCCTGGGAGTCGTTTGTCTGCAGATGGAAAAACAAAATAAAAGGGAGAGAGAACGGACGGAGTAGTAGAGGGAAGAAAAATAGGGGGAGGGAAAGCATTGGAGGGCACTAGAAGGAATAGAGTGTGGACATGTATGAGAAGGAATCACCAATAGATTCGTGTTTGTTTTTGGTCAACAGTTTCATAGGACGTGACTTTCGCTGATATAGGGACATTTGTCTCTTGTCTTTGGTCACTAGAAGTAACCCTCGTTATTTCGCGAAGTGAGCCAAGAGTATATTCTGGGTTTGTTTCTATTTTCTTCATAACTCGATCAACAGCTACCAAATACTGGAGACCAACCAGAGACGGATCAGGTGGCTGGCCGGAGTGGCCGTGCGGTTCTAGGCACTACAGTCTGGAGCCCAGCGACCGCTACAGTCGCAGGTTCGAATCCTGCCTCGGGCATGGATGTGTGAGATGTCCTTCAGTTAGGTAGGTTTAATTAGTTCTAAGTTCTAGGCTACTGATGACCTTAGAAGTTAAGTAGCATAGTGCTCATAGCCATTTGAACCATTTGAACTGATCAGGTAGCAGTTTATACTGTTCACACACACACACACACACACACACACACACACACACACACACACACACACACAGAATTAAAGTTCACCTATACACGGAGGTCCAATGTGAGCTGTAATTGTTGTATGGCAGTGAAACATGGTAGATGTTCTAATGCGTTAATGCGGAACAGATTTACGCTGGAATAAATTAGTTCCAGTGTTGGATACCATGTGCAGATCTGGCTCTGTGAGTGAATGGAGGACGTATAGAAATGTTTCCATATGTAATGGCTTAGGTACGGGACATCGGCAGAAGAGGTCACACAAGCGAGAAAGGCATAATGTTGATTTCATTATTGTTAACCATATTAGATGGGTAAAAAAGTGGATCAAATGCCTCTGAGCACTATGGGACTTAAAATCTGAGGTCATCAGTCCCCTAAACTTAGAACTACTTAAACCTAACTAACCTAAGGACATCACACACATCCATGCCCGAGGCAGGATTCGAACCTGCGACTGTAGCAGTCGCGCGGTTCCGGACTGAAGCTCCTAGAACCGCTCGGTCACCGCGGCCGGCATTAGATGGGCAGATCACATAACTAATGAGGAGGTATTGAATAGAATTGGGGAGGAGTTTGTGGCACAACTTGAGAAGAAGAAGGCACCGGTTGGTAGGACGTGTTCTGAGGCATCAAGGGATCACAAATTTAGCATTGGAGGGCAGGGTGGAGGGTAAACAGCATAGAGAGAGACCAAGAGATGAATACACTAAGCAGATTCAGAAGGATGTAGGCTGCAATAGGTACTGGGAGATGAAGCAGCTTGCACAGGATAGAGTAGCATGGAGAGCTGCATCAAACCAGTCTCAGGACTGAAGATGACAACAACAATAACAACAGCAACAACAACAACAACCACCATCGCACACACGGGTCGTTCAATATGAACACCGGAGATGCTGAAAAAACGCTGCCTCCGTAAAACGACGTGATCTGTAGCTGCTCGCAGCAGTTCCGGCGAAGACTGAGCTAAATTGAGCAAGTGTTCCTGTGTTTCTGCCTTCAGGTCAGGTAGAGGTTGAAAGTATCCCTAGCAAACATTTTTTTTTTTTTTTTTCAGATGTCCCCAGAGCCAAAAGTCAAATTGTTCAGATTGGATGATCTTGCAGGGCATGCACCTGGAAAACCTCTAGAGATAACACGTTCGTGAAAGGCTGCATTAGGTAGATCTTTCACTGGGCGAGCGACATGAGATGTTGCCACATCTCGCACGAAATCGATGATTTCTGCACAGCTGTGCTCTTCCGAAGTATGAATCGCGTGCTGTACAGGGTGGCCTCGATGACGTAGAGACATCACGGAACAGCTGACAGGTGCTCTGGGTCATTCTCTCCACAGAAGGACGGATCGAGAGTAAAGGTGCTTGTGAGTCCACACCACACGGTCACATACGACGAGTCCCCAACATGCAGTCCAACAGTACCCCTAATACGGTAGTTCTGTGTATTCACTGTGCCCTATATTGTGAAACGTGCCTCGTCACTCCATAGAATAGTACCGGGGCACATGTAATCAACATCGACCCACGCCCATTATTACTCATCACTGCTCGCATGCGACTCCAGTCGTCGACGGAAGTTATCGCTTTGTTTCCCATTTCAAACAAAATGATTTTTAAAGCAGAATTCTACGTACCCATCCGAGAGAGCGGTCCCAGATTAGTCTAGTGCGATATTTGTTTTAACAATGTACATTAACAGGAGCAGTGAGACTCGAAGAATAACCATACTGTAGCAGCTACAGTACTACTCTGGCCCAAACTGATTGCTACCACCATGCAGTAGCAGCGCTGCTCAATCGCTGCTGTAGTACTCCCTGTTCTTCACGTTTTACTGTCCTTGTTAATACATATCATACTGACAGCACGAATGTTCCACTAGACTAATTTGGGACTGCTCTATCGAATAGACACGCAGAATTCCGCTGCAAACCAAATCGTGTTTGTGACAGGAAACAAACCGACGCTTTCCATCCACACTGGACGTTGCATAAAAGACATGTTGAACTCTGTTGCCACCATGTTGTTTGTACATAGAGCGAAGTTCAGAATACGATCTTAAAAGGTGTCACTATAGAGCGGATCCTTTCGTAAAACGGGGGAATATCGCCACTTTTTACTTGTAGCCTTACACTACTGGCCATTAAAATTGCTACACCAAGAAAGGTGACGTGCTACAGACGCGAAATTTAACGGGCAGGAATAAGATGCTGTGATATGCAAATGATTAGCTTTTCGGAGCATTCACGCAAGGCTAGCGCCGGTGGCGACACCTACAACGTGCTGACACAAGGAAAGTTTCCAACCGATTTCGCGTACACGAACAGCAGTTGACCGGCGTAGACTGGTGAAACGTTGTTGTGATGCATCGTGTAAGTAGGAGAAATGCGTACCATCATGTTTCAGACTTTGATAAAGGTCAGATTGTAGCCTATCGCGATTGCGGTTTATCGTATCCCGACATTGCTGCTCGCGGTGGTCGAGATCCAATGACTGTAAGCAGAGTATGGAATCGGTGGGTTCAGGAGGGTAATACGGAACGCCGTGCTGGATCCCAACGGCCTCGTATCACTAGCAGTCGAGATGACAGGCATCTTATCCGCATGGCTGTAACGAATCGTGCAGCCACGTCTCGATCCCTGAGTCAACAGATGGGGACGTTTGCAAGACGACAACCATCTGCACGAACAGTTCGACGACGTTTGCAGCAGCATGGTCTATCAGCTCGGAGACCATGGCTGCGGTTACCCTTGACGCTGCATCACAGACAGGAGCGCCTGCGATGGTGTACTCAGCGACGAACATGGGTGCACGAATGGCAAAACGTCATTTTTTCGGATGAATCCAGGTTCTGTTTACAGCATCATGATGGTCGCATCAGTGTTTGGCGACATCACGGTGAACGCACATTGGAAGCGTGTATTCGTCATCGCCATACTGGCGTATCACCCGTCGTGATGGTATGGGGTGCCATTGGTTGCACGTCTCGGTCACCTCTTGTTCGCATTGACGGCACTTTGAACAGTGGACGTTACATTTCAGATGTGTTACGACCCGTGGCTCTACCGTTCGTTCGATCCCTGCGAAACCCTACATTTCAGCAGGATAATGCACGACCGAATGTTGCAGGTCCTGTACGGGCCTTTCTGGATACAGAAAATGTTCGACTGCTGCCCTGGCCAGCACGTTCTCCAGATCTCTCACCAATTGAAAACGTCTGGCCAATGGTGGCCGAGCAACTGGCTCGTCACAATACGCCAGTCACTACTCTTCATGAACTATGGTATGGTGTTGAAGCTGCATGGGCAGCTGTGCTGTACACGCCACCCAAGCTCTGCTTTACGCAATGCCCAGGCGTATCAAGGTCGTTATTGCGGCCAGAGGTGGTGGTTGTGGGTGCTGATTTCTCAGGATCTATGCACCCTAATTGCGTGAAATGTAATCACATGTCAGTTCTAGTATAATGCATTTGTCCCATGAATACCCGTTTGTAATCTGCATTTCTTCTTGGTGTAGGAATTTTAATGGCCAGTAGTGTAATTAAGCGTGATTTGAAAATGATATGAAATGCAGAAGTTACAAATGTGCTTGACAGTGCCGCTTAGTCGAAATTAGCTAATGGTACGGTTAAATAAGCATCGCATTACAGCCTACTACGGATCATGTCTACGTTTATTAAACATTTGCAGTTGTACAGAAAGCATAGTTTAATTTTCGCCTTACGCTCTCCACCGTCTCCAAAACACAGCTTCGTTAAGGCCTATGTGATATTGGCAAGCCGGCCGGTGTGGCCGAGCGGTTCTAGGCGCTACAGTCTGGAACCGCGCTACCGCTACGGTCGCAGGTTCGAATCCTGCCTCGGGCATGGATGTGTGTGATGTTCTTAGGTTAGTTAGGTTTAAGTAGTTCTACGTTCTAGGGGACTGATGTCCTGAGAAGTTGTCCCATAGTGCCCAGAGCCATTTGAACCATTTTTTTGAAAAAAGAACACATTGACACCGGTGTGTCAGACCCACCATACTTGCTACGGACACTGCGAGAGGGCTGTACAAGCAATGATCACACGCACGGCACAGCGGACACACCAGGAACCGCGGTGTTGGCCGTCGAATGGCGCTAGCTGCGCAGCATTTGTGCACCGCCGCCGTCAGTGTCAGCCAGTTTGCCGTGGCATACGGAGCTCCATCGTAGTCTTTAACACTGGTAGCATGCCGCGACAGCGTGGACGTGAACCGTATGCGCAGTTGACGGACTTTGAGCGAGGGCGTATAGTGGGCATGCGGGAGGCCGGGTGGACGTACCGCCGAATCGCTCAACACGTGGGGCGTGAGGTCTCCACAGTACATCGATGTTGTCGCCAGTGGTCGGCTGAAGGTGCACGTGCCCGTCGACCTGGGACCGGACCGCAGCGACACACGGATGCACGCCAAGACCGTAGGATCCTACGCAGTGCCGTAGGGGACCACACCGCCACTTCCCAGCAAATTAGGGACACTGTTGCTCCTGGGGTATCGGCGAGGACCATTCGCAACCGTCTCCATGAAGCTGGGCTACGGTCCCGCACACCGTTAGGCCGTCATCCGCTCACGCCCCAACATCGTGCAGCCCGCCTCCAGTGGTGTCGCGACAGGCGTGAATGGAGGGACGAATGCAGACGTGTCATCTTCAGCGATGAGAGTCGCTTCTGCCTTGGTGCCAATGATGGTCGTATGCGTGTTTGGCGCCATGCAGGTGAGCGCCACAAGCAGGACTGCATACGACCGAGGCACACAGGGCCAACACCCGGCATCATGGTGTGGGGAGCGATCTCCTACACTGGCCGTACACCACTGGTGATCGTCGAGGGGACACTGAATAGTGCACGGTACATCCAAACCGTCATCGAACCCATCGTTCTACCATTCCTAGACCGGCAAGGGAACTTGCTGTTCCAACAGGACAATGCGCGTCCGCATGTATCACGTGCCACCCAACGTGCTCTAGAAGGTGTAAGTCAACTACCCTGGCCAGCAAGATCTCCGGATCTGTCCCCCATTGAGCATGTTTGGGACTGGATGAAGCGTCGTCTCACGCGGTCTGCACGTCCAGCACGAACGCTGGTCCAACTGAGGCGCCAGGTGGAAATGGCATGGCAAGCCGTTCCACAGGACTACATCCAGCATCTCTACGATCGTCTCCATGGGAGAATAGCAGCCTGCATTGCTGCGAAAGGTGGATATACACTGTACTAGTGCCGACATTGTGCATGCTCTGTTGCCTTTGTCTATGTGCCTGTGGTTCTGTCACTGTGATCATGTGATGTATCTGACCCCAGGAATGTGTCAATAAAGTTTCCCCTTCCTGGGACAATGAATTCACGGTGTTCTTATTTCAATTTCCAGGAGTGTATTTTCCTGCCTGCCCCCGGGCATAACTGAGGGTTCGCGATGTATGTTGGGCGTGTCGACCGTTGGGACATCGGAACTTTGTTTTGGGGCCCATATTTCAAGAGGGCCTGGGCAGTGTAATATTGATATGACTGTGGGGCCTTGATTTTTAAAGTATGCATCGCGCAACAGTAGAGTCGTACTCCTGCGTTTCTGATTTCCACTTCCCAGCGCTGAAATCGCTGCCACTGCGAAGCTGTGAATGGAGCTGCTACTGACCCAACACCGCGACAAACGCGCACCCTTTCACGAGACTCCCGACTGCCAAACCACCGTATGCGTGTCATCTGTGCAGGTGGCAAGAGAAGAGTGCTACGAAATTAAATTTCACGACACAATAGAAACTGTTCTAATAACGGTTTTTAGCTGTTAATTTCCGTACAGGAATTAACATGTATGACCAGAAATAAAACTGAAGTCAGGTACACGATTAAATTGAAGGTACTCATTGGAACCATACATAACATATACATACAAAATTCGTACGCGTGTCTGGCCATATCGTAATATAAATGAGAATTTTGGTGTTTGGACTAGTATTGCAGACACCATGATTATTTTTTTTCGTTCAGCGCATTTAACGTGATGGTTCATGGTACCGATAACTGTGTTAATTAACTGGAAAAAATTATGGTACCAGTTGGAGTCATTCTTTTTAACACTATGACTCACCTTTGTTTCCAACCGTGTCGAAATCAGATTCGCTACTGTCCAGCTTGCCCTCTATTCTTTTAAAACGTGACGAAGTTACGTTCGTAGAAAGACTTTGCTGAATATATGAAAGTAGTTCAGTTTGCAATAAAACCTACTAAATGTGCTTTCCGAGTAAAAATTCGCTCAGGACCAAGGCATCATAACGCAATAAGAGTGAAAGATTTATTAAAGATTGTCAGGAGAAACTAGATGTGACATAAACATCCGCTCACTATTGTGAAGAGACCTGCCATAATCACACGCCCACTGGGTCAAACAGAGATACTGAAACGACCCCTTAGAAAAAATTTATGAATTACTGTGCTGGTAAATCTTTTACGTTTATTTGATTTTCAAACAGCTCAGCAAAACTGAACGTACTCAGACATTTCTCTCTTTACTTATTCGGATCAACACTAAATTGACACACAATATTTTTAGCGCAACGCAATCTGACTTTCAATAATCCCTACAAAAGAATGGCCCTGACTAACAATAACCTATACCTTTCATGAATTCTTACCTCACAAAAATCTTCGTTACTCGAACTACTGCTATACAGCGAGCGCCACTACTGCCAGCTAAATAAAAGGTTCTAACTACTGAAGGCACTAACTACTGATAGGCATAGTTAGCAAATGAAAGATGTTGATAGAGAACAAACAATGTATTTACCTTAATAGTGTTCAAAAGTCGTAATATATAATCTGTTCATGACATACAGTCTTACAAATTTACCGTCTCTGATGGACACAGGTCCAGATCATCCGCCCTCAAAACTCCGCCATCTCTCTCCCCACATCCACCACTGCTGGCGGCTCACCTCCAACTGCGCAACGCTACGCGCTGTTCACATCCAGCTGCCCAACACTACAATAGCAAATTCCAACAATGCAAACCAGCCACAGACTGCACACAGCACAGTCAGTGATTTTCATACAGACGTTACCAACATAAAAACCTAAACAGCCTACTTACAATACTAACGCGCTGGGTGATTAATACGGTTTTTGTGAAGTACCTGACTTGAGCACTGTGCTCTAACTCTGTGCAGACGAAGACGCAAGAAGTGAATGATTGATGGCGCGAAGGATCCAGGAGCAGCGAAAGAAAACGGCACAGGGCGGCAAACAGGTGGGGAAATAAATAAACGTGGACGCCCTTGAAGTGAGTACCTTCCTTCTCTTTGGGCCGGGCGCAGGGAGCGGTTGCTTGCCGACTTGTGGTTGCGCCGCTTTAACGCCACGTTTCTCTCGCTTTGCTCTCTGCCTGTCAAAGCAGGCGACTAATAGTTCGCCAGCGAGCGACTTTTCAAACACGTCACTATGAAACAAGGTATGTGCCAAGGTTAAAAAATTGCGCTGAAAAAGGCAAACGACGCGCCGTCCACCCCCCTATTCATCTTTGTACATTTTCCACCGTCTCTCTCTCTCTCTCTCTCTCTCTCTCTCTCTCTCTCTAACACACACACACACACACACACACACACACACACACACACACACACACACACACACTAAAGGGCGTTTTGCTGTTCTGCATTTTGAAAATAACGACGGTGAACTCTTCTGTATGGCTGAACTGAGCAACTGCACCCGTCTTAAGATCTGAAGATGGCCGGTGACACCGAAACCCGTGATTATTAAGCTGTTTGTGACTGTACCGGAGTCTGCAAATAGAGGTATGAATTCAGCATGCCTTTTACAATATGTTATATTTCCGTCTTACTTTTTTTACGTGAAATGACCTAGCTTTTCTGGCTTATTATTTTCTTATCAAACGATACTCACATATGTTGGCTAGCAGTGTTAGAGGAGTGTTTGTGCCCAGATCTGGAAGATAATCACCATAGACCGAAATCAATTAATTACCAGCTGTAGTGCGCAATTGGATGACTGTGAATTTTGCTGCAATAATGTCACAAGTCGGGAAAGCAGACTACACTCCCTAACCAAAAAAAAAAAAAAAAGAGAGAGAGTGAAGCACGTGGAAGATGTGGTCGGATATCAAAGTAACTTCGTACACGTACACACCATCAGCATGTATTTATGCAGATTTTTGTGATTCTGTAATGACTCCTGTTGTCTTCTATTTTTATCCATAGTTTGACAATGGCCAGAGTGCAACCCTCTTAGGTCATTCTGCACGCGGGAAAGGAATAGTCTTTTCAGCAAGCTGTATAGTTGCGTCTCGTAAAGTAACTAGACACGTTATTAACTATTTATTTACTAACTTAATTTTAACAATTTTAATATTTCAAGGTTTGAAAAAAATGGGTAGGCACATGTTGATGTAGATGTATTAAAAAAATCTGATTTTTTCAGATTTTCGAATACTTAATATTGATGACAATAGCGTAGGTACATAAACAAAGATATGGATATTCCGTCCTTGCCGTGTCCTTCTGACAATTCGGTAGCAATTGAATTGTGCGTTGTCTTACTGGAGATATTGGTCGCTGATACAGTGCTGTAGGAATCAGAGGGCTGCAGAAGGGTCGAATGAAATAGTGATGCAAAATAAATAGCAATTGAAAAGTAGATAATTAGAGCTATACTGGACCAGAATGAACTTTCCTTATCGTGGTATTGGGGTAAAGCGCGTGCTTGGGAGCCGAAGGGTCACGGTGTCGAATCCCAGTCAGATCACGGAAACTTCCAGTCTACCTTAAATCTAGCAGGACCTCTCAGCGACATGAGGGGACTCTAGGAACGACACGCGGTTTGGATTCCACGTTAACCTGTAGATCCCCTTTACCCAATTAGATAGCTGGGGTGGGTTACACATGCAAGTGACGTGGCGTTCGGTTCAAAGACTTGAAACCGGCCGTCGAGCCATACGAAATTAAAATATTCTGTAATGTTGATGCATTAATTTGTTCTGAAAGCGGTGCTGATATTCAAGACAATAAAAGCGGGTTAAAAGCTGTGAGTTATATGGGGAAGTTAACCTTGCATTACTGAGCAACTGTTTCACCAGGTATCCAGTCTAACTTACCAAATTCCCAACCAGACTAACATTAATTATAATCTTTTAATAGTCATCTTACGATAACCGGTGATTTTATATATATATATGACAATTTAAATAAAAATAAATTATTGGACATTTACTTTAACATTGATCATCGTTCCGTTAAAATTTCAGCATATTAAACTTTATTCATAACTAAACTGGTGCCTTATTTAGGATTGTGAAAATGTGAGTTTGTAATCTTACGGAACACATCAAAAATGGAGCCAAGATTGGGAGACTGCATACAACACTGCATTCATAAAATAACACACGAAGAACGTTGAAACATATCCAAGAGGAAATTAACCACAACCAACCGTTTCAATTTTCACCCAAAGAAGTTACATTCGTAGCGCAATCCTATCCATTATTAAATTACCACACACTGGTATACTAAATTCATACTAACTCTCTGTGAAATCATCCCGAAAAGAATAGCTGAGGTCTACTTTGATGATTACACTACATGCTTCACGTGGTCAACTTGGTTTACACAAAGAGTGTAACTCCACAATAATTTGAAAATTAAAATAAATTACATCGAAACGCAATTTACAAAAGAAAAACCTCGAAATGGTTACTATTGTCTTACTATTAACCTGATGGGTCAAACAATTGTATAAGCACGTGGTACTAGTCTCACAAAGTACACCCCATGTGGGTTGAACATAAAGAAAAGTTGCTATATTGAAAAATATTGTCAAGACGAGACGTTATAATCTCACGCACATTCGCATTTAAGATTGATGATCTTAGTTAGTTACTGATCAACACGTGGTTCCACTTTACTCACAAAGTAGTGACAAAGCAACTACCGGAAGATATTCTGAACTTCACACTCGAATTACACTGCGTTGCAATTTAAGACAACACTAGATATTTTAGATCTAAACCTGAAATACAGGTGATTAAATTTTCAGTTAGGCTGAACTTAAGAAATCCATTGCCCTACGGACTTAGCAGAGACGCGCCTAGCCGAAGATCTTACCACTTCAGACGCTCGCCGCGGACAGACTGCCGTGGGCCCCTACCAAGGGTGCTTCCAGATACAAAAAGGAAGTGACCAGAGAGGCAGCTTCCTATACCAACGTGATAAGGGACGGACAGGACCATACTAAGAATAGAAACCTCTTTGCTATTAGAAAGCGTAGCTACCTGTTCCGACGTTGGTCCTATTATTATCTAGCAGACATGCTTGTTTGCTACCATCGAGCATACAACTAGAAACACATTTGCTCATTCATCCTTTCACACTGAAGGGAAGGGGGATGACAGTATCTTATCATATACTGTATATAAAAGAAAGCGGATGTAGGTTCCGTACGAGACTGTGTGACGTAAATTACATATTAACTGTGTTTTAAAGTGTAGAAGTGTGACAAATCGTTCTTGATTATGTGTAAAAGTAACACATTCCACAGCTCAGTCTCCTCCCAGATAGTCAGAAACACCACAATAAATTTAGAAGTGGAATGTATGCCGTAAATGACAACAGTTTTAAAAAGGGAATCCAACAAAGATTTTTCAATTCATAAAATTTATTAGGACCTCAGATCCATATACTTTGTTAATCTAGCATAATTGTTCTTCATTCTACATTCTGTCTTTTCTCAAATTCTGTTCGAGTACTGCAGGACGAGAGCGGACCAACTAAATGCACAGGAGAGCAATTTGCCCAGTGCCTTTTCTGACAACTTCTCCTTCGCAAGTGCTGCCGAAACGCCGCTTTCGCTTCATTGAACGACCTTTTGCCCTCACAGCTTGCCCCCCCCTCATCCCCCCCCCCCCCCAACACCCCTTCTTGTAGTGCCCTGCTCCTATTCCTACTCCTACCACCAAAGCCACGCCGCAGCAGCGCGCAAAGCACGACGACATTCCGGCAGGTCACCTCAAAAGAGGCTCGCACAGAGCACCAGGGGACAAATAAATATGCGCAGGAGAGGGAGGAAAAAAAAAATAATGACAACAGCGGAACGACTTGGCCGTTGGTGGAAGGTGAACTTTTTCTTCTTCAACCCCTCGTGCACCTCCCCTCTTTTTTTTTTTTTACTCGTTCTCTTGCGTGGCATTTCGTTTCGTTTCGCGGGCGCACCGCGGCAATGCCAAGTATTTCTGCAGACGCAAAGAGGCGGCGGTGTGGGGACCCTGACGGCGACGCGCCTCCAGTCTTTTGTCAGCGGGGACGCCCGGCGTCGCGGCGCTGGAATCCCGGACGCCGGGACGTGCGACTGCTTCCGGGGCGATGCCGCCGCTGTTGTCCGACCATCCTCCCACAAGCTCCTGCCTTCTTAGCTATTCGGCGACACACTACGATGTCGATTTGTCTCTACTCCAGCGTACCTCGCTTCGAATTTGTATACATCTATCATCTTTGGAGCGTTATGTACTGTTCATCTTTTTCCAGTTAATCTTTTCATGTCGTAGTGAGCCGGCCTGTGTGGCCGTGCGGTTCTAGGCGCTACAGTCTCTAACCGCGTGACCGCTACGGTCGCAGGTTCGAATCCTGCCTCGGGTATGGGTGTGTGTGATGTCCTTAAGCTAGTTAGGTTTAAGTAGTTCTAAGTTCTAGGGGACTGATGACCACAGATGTTAAGTCCCATAGTGCTCTGAGCCATTTGAACGATGTTGTAGTGATGAAACCTTCAACTGTATCTATGTTAGGTTGGTGGCTACGTTCTTAGCGTTTTTGTTTTGCATGTTGCTCTTCCGGTTGCTAAGAGCTTATTTACCGACTGTCATTTTTTTATATGTAGTCCGCTGTTGTATTTGAGTATTCACATTGCCTTTTGTGATTTGGGGATAGTGAGTGGAGCTTTGGACGCCAGAAAATGCAGTGCCAAGGGGAGAAATCGGAATATTTCCGATGTATTCTTCTGTTTCACTTCAGGAGAGGAGTACAGGATCGGTGGTGGTAGACAGGAACATTTGCGCCGTCTATGTCACTGCACAGAACACGGAACGAAAATGGTGTTCTCGTTTTAAGAAGGATCATTTCGACATTAATGACTGTCCACGTTCAGGAGGAACTTCGAGATTTGGTGAACATCGTTTAAACGCATCGTCCAAAATGAACCAATTCAGTTTGCTCGAGAAGTGGCAATTATGATAAACTGTGATCATTCCACCATCGCGCGACGTTTGGATGCAGTGGGGAAGCCGGCCAGTGTGGCCGAGCGGTTCTAGGCGCTTCAGTCTGGAACCGCGCGACCCCTACGGTCGCAGGTTCGATTCCCGCCTCGGGCATGGATGTATGTGATGTCCTTGGCAGGATTCGAAGTCCTAGGGGACTGATGACCTCAGATGTTACGTCCAATAGTGCTCAGAGCCATTTAAACCATTGTGCATTGGGGAAGGTTCAAAAATCGGGTATATGAGTACCGCATTCTCTAAGCCAAAGTCACACAAATCAGCGAGTGGCCATATGTCCATCTCTGCGTGCCCGTTACCAAATGACTCGCGATCAACACCGACCATTCCTATCCTCTATCGTTACTGATGACGAGAAACGGACTTCTCATGCTAACATAAGGAAGAGAAAGGAATGGTTGAGCCCACCAAACAAAGCAGCAACTCTCCATACAAAAACCTGCGCTCATCCACAAATGATTATGTTACGCATGTGGTGGAACAGCGACGGCATGGTATACTACGAACTGCTTCCCCGAGTGTAACATTTATCATCAACAACTGAGACGTCTTGCAGATGTACAGGGTTATTACAAATGATTGAAGCGATTTCACAGCTCTACAATAACTTTATTATTTGAGATATTTTCACAATGCTTTGCACACACATACAAAAACTCAAAAAGTTTTTTTAGGCATTTACAAATGTTCGATATGTGCCCCTTTAGTGATTTGGCAGACGTCTTGCCGATAATCAAGTTCATCCCACACTCGGCGCAGCATGTCCCAATCAATGAGTTCGAAAGCATCGTTGATGCGAGCTCGCAGTTCTGGCACGTTTCTTGGTAGAGGAGGTTTAAACACTGAATCTTTCACATAACCCCACAGAAAGAAATCGCATGGGGTTAAGTCGGAAGAGCGTGGAGGCCATGACATGAATTGCTGATCATGATCTCCACCACGACCGATCCATCGGTTTTCCAATCTCCTGTTTAAGAAATGCCGAACATCACGATGGAAGTGCGGTGGAGCACCATCCTGTTGAAAGATGAAGTCGGCGCTGTCGGTCTCCAGTTGTGGCATGAGCCAATTTTCCAGCATGTCCAGATACACGTGTGCTGTAACGTTTTTTTCGCAGAAGAAAAAGGGGCCGTAAACTTTAAACGGTGAGATTGCACAAAACACGTTAACTTTTGGTGAATTGCGAATTTGCTGCACGAATGCGTGAGGATTCTCTACCGCCCAGATTCGCACATTGTGTCTGTTCACTTGACCATTAAGAAAAAATGTTGCTTCATCACTGAAAACAAGTTTCGCACTGAACGCATCCTCTTCCATGAGCTGTTGCAACCGCGCCGAAAATTCAAAGCGTTTGACTTTGTCATCGGGTGTCAGGGCCTGTAGCAATTGTAAACGGTAAGGCTTTTGCTTTAGCCTTTTCCGTAAGATTTTCCAAACTGTCGGCTGTGGTACGTTTAGCTCCCTGCTTGCTTTATTCGTCGACTTCCGCAGGCAACGCGTGAAACTTGCCCGCACGCGTTCAACCGTTTCTTCGCTCACTGCAGGCCGACCCGTTGATTTCCCCATACAGAGGCATCCAGAAGCTTTAAACTGCGCATACCATCGCCGAATGGAGTTAGCAGTTGGTTGATCTTTGTTGAACTTCGTCCTGAAGTGTCGTTACACTGTTATGACTGACTGATGTGAGTGCATTTCAAGCACGACATTCGCTTTCTCGGCTCCTGTCGCCATTTTGTCTCAGTGCGCTCTCGAGCGCTCTGGCGGCAGAAACCTGAAGTGCGGCTTCAGCCGAACAAAACTTTGAGTTTTCCTACGTGTCTGTAGTGTGTCGTGACCATATGTCAATGAATGGATCTACAGTGAATTTATGAAATCGTTTCAATTATTTGTAATAGCCCTGTAATCCTGTAATAACAGTCAGTAACTGTAACAGCGGCAGTGACTGAGGGCATCCACAGCGAGTCAGGTCCCATCGCCGTCATCCAGATGGTGCAAACTCTGATGATGGTCCATAATTATATGGCCGAAACCGGTCAGAAGTTAACATCGGCTGCGATGAAGAATGTTCTTAAATAATTTTATAACAATG
This sequence comes from Schistocerca americana, assembly GCF_021461395.2. Lineage (NCBI taxonomy): Eukaryota > Metazoa > Arthropoda > Insecta > Orthoptera > Acrididae > Schistocerca > Schistocerca americana. The sequence continues at coordinate 480,773,900 of NC_060126.1, forward strand.
AAGATCGCTGTTCTCCAACAATGTTATATACAATTATGAATACTGTCGACATTGACGCGGATCTCCTGGCAAGAATTATCGCTGCCTGCGACACTGTTTAAGGGGACCACGCCGTGGTTCAGGTCGAAAAAAATCGATTTTCGGTTTTCATCATGTTTCGATAGATAAAGGTTTTATTTAAGTACTCTGATAAGGATTTTTCTGAAAAATATTTTTTTAGCATTTAAAGAGCATTTTCTTGCCACGTGTGTTTATGTGCCACGCACACTTTCCTGTCACCCACTTTTCTGCATTTATTTTAGATCTTTATATTCCCTGCACTGCGCGTTAGGGATTTTTTTTTTACTCCCGAGTGTGTTGGCTATCCTTGGAATGCAAAGGTCCGTATTCTTTTGTTTTTGCATTTTGTAAGCCAACACGCTTTCAAACACGCGGTTAGTTTTGTTCAAGGGTGATTGTGAGTAGTTGTTATAGAAAACTTGCAGGTATACTATTGGCAGGCCATTAGGAGAAATAAAGAAAATCTGGAAGCAGTGAAGAGAGATGTTTGGGCCATATTCTTCCATAAGCCCTCTACTGACGATGAGCCATGTCATGGATTGTGTCCATCACGAGAAAATTCGTGGTGCAAATACAATAGGGCTCATGCAACTGGAGAATCTTATTCTCACCAGTATTCTCTTCCTGCTGCTGTTATTACAGCAATTAAACATATTTTCAGAGACTTGGCTCATCCTGACCTAAAGAAATGTCTGCATGGGAAAACACAGAACCCAAATGAATGTTTCAACAGCATAATTTTGAACCGTCTTCCTAATACTGTATTTGTAGGCATGCACTTGAGGATAGCCGATGCAGACAGGTCTGCATCTAATATGTCTAAGAAAACAAGACAAACATCCAGGCAGGTGAAAAAGGAGCTGGAAGACCTACCAAGAGGCCAAAGAAGGGCCATCATATGCCGCAGGACAGTTTTACTTAACTGTAAGTAACAAATTTCAAAAGTTTTTCTTTAAAGTCAATTTCCCGCAAACTAAAATTTTCAGTACGTATGCCCCATTATATCAGAAACTATCATAGATAAATGAATGAAATTTTCAGAGACTCTGCATAACGTAAAAAGGCACCTCTGGTACTACATTCATTAATATTCCCTCCTTAGGAAATTCGCAAAAAATATTTTCTGCAGAAAAACTTAATATTTTTTGTTAATAAATTTAAAAAAGTATGTCTTGAAAACTATAAAATGGATAATGTAGATTTTAGTACAGTTGACTCTATTAGCATTATGTAACATACAGTAAAAATATTAAGGTCCTGCATCAAATAGTTTTTTCATAAATGGGTCAAATACTTGCCTAAATTAACATGGGTTAAATAGGCAGGGTGTAGTCCCCTTAAACGACACGGCTGATATTAGAAAGGATACGACAGAACTTTGTGCAACGATGCCATGCCTTCATTGACGCTGGGGGACCCATTTTGAACAACTGTTGCAAATGTAGCAGCAGATGGAACGTGTGCAGGTAAATAGAATTCATTGTTACTATACCAATGACTCAGGATTTTCGGTCTTAAGTAAGGCGTTACTTGTCCATCAACAGCGGGCATTACCTGAGAGTATTCGGAAGTATTCAGGAGGAATTCTGTACGTCATAATCAGGATTCGGAAGTTGGGGGTCTTAAGTTTGAGCGCTGAGAGAGGCTAGATTTTCTCCTACAACTTCTTACTCTGTCGTTTCCGTAGTAAGGTTTCTCACCTCAAATTGATATACTTACCCCTTCCTTCATTCATGAAAGTTTGTAACAGCATCACGAAATCACCCTGTATATGTGACTTAATAAAGGATATTAATAATTCTGTACACTTGGCAATCCATGAATAAACGACACCCTTCTAATTTAAATACACAAGTGATTCTCGCGCACACGCCAGCCAGCCGACAACAACAGTTTTTGTTTTTTTATTCTTTAGCTAATGTAATATTTTCGATGACACGCCCACTCCCCTCCCCAAATCTCTGCAATTCTTTACACAGAACGAATCGATCACTTGTTTTGCATAATGTAATCTTTGTTCATCTCTAGATTTCAACGAGTGTCACACATTTCATACCTTTTTTTACTACAGCGCGGTTACGGTTATTTTTATAGGCGGTTTACTTGTAAGTACGGTGAAAAGTCTAAAAGTATAAGAACTTTTTAAAGGGACTTTTTATTGGGTAAAATAATATTGCAAAGGACATCATTTCTGAACACACACTCTCTCTTATGGTCTGCGCAGTTAGACCATCTCTAGAAAAGGTTTCTAATTTACCCCTTTTTTTTGTGGCATCGTGCACATCCACTGTTGCACCGCTTCCACAAATTTGGATTTACGCAGCTTCTCTTTCGTCGGGCCTAAAATGCGAAGCTCACTTGGGATCAAGTGAGGACTGTACGGTGGGTGCTCCAGTGGCGCAAAAAGGAAGCCTTTTTAATGCAGTGGATTGTTTTTTCATTCGTACGAAGGGGCGTATTATCATGAAACAAAATCACACGTTTTGATAGATTCCCTGTCGTCTTTCACATCTCGCAGTAGCTCATAGTAACTGCCACTATTCACTGTTTAACTGTTAGCAGTGCTATAAATCAACAGTGGAGCTTCAGTTTTCCAGGCCATTGGCATCACCAACATTCTTGAGGAAGCGTGGCTTTTGCACGTTATTGCTGTTTATGGAAATGGATGTTACTACACGAGGCTCTGTCTCTTGCACTGTGGTCAGTAGTGATAAACCCACGTCTCATCAACGATTAGTGTTAGAAAGTTTTCTTTTTTCCCTTCAAACTATTACCAACTGTTCCTGTTTGTGTTTGTTAGTCGATGAGATACACTACTAGCACAAAAACTGCAATAGCTGAGAGATATGTGGAGAATTTCAAATGATGAAACGTTCCAGATGTTCAACTCGTGCGTAATTTGGCCAGACGTCGCACAACGATCATCTCGAATCATTCGCTGGCTCGATATTCCTGCCTATTTGCTAAGTTGATGGTCTGTTTGAATGTTCCTCGCCGCATATAGACACGCCCACTTTTAAAGCGATATATCCAGTCGTACGTTTTTCGTTCACTAAGACAGCGATACCGTACCTGCATTCTGCGAATAATGTCAGCAGTTTTACGCTCCTGAGAGTACAGAAAATGCGTATCTCCCTTCTTTTCTTCCTTGGTAGACACGGACAACGGGTCATTCGTGATGTGATTTCTTTTATAGATACAAAAATCAAACACGTAATATACATACTTTACATTTTTTTATTATAATTGTGCGTATAATCAAGGTTTCTTGCAAACTGGGCTACTCTAAGAAACGATTTGGCGATGTATCTTTAATCTTCTAGATATTTTATTTCACAATATATATAAATGACCTAGTAGATAGTGTCGGAAGTTCCATGCGGCTTTTCGCGGATGATGCTGTAGTATACAGAGAAGTTGCAGCAATAGAAAATTGCAGCGAGATGCAGGAAGATCAGCAGCGGATAGGCACTTGGTGCAGGGAGTGCCAACTGACCCTTAACATAGACAAATGTAATGTATTGCGAATACATAGAAAGAAGGATCCTATACCGTATGATTATATGATAGCGGAACAAACACTGGTAGCAGTTACTTCTGTAAAATATCTGGGAGTATGCGTACGGAACGATTTGACGTGGAATGATCATATAAAATTAATTATTGATAAGGCGGGTACCAGATTGAGATTCATTGGGAGAGTGCTTAGAAAATGTAGTCCATCAACAAAGGAGGTGGCTTACAAAACACTCGTTCGACCTATACTTGAGTATTGCTCATCAGTGTGGGATCCGTACCAGGTCGGGTTGACCGAGGAGATAGTGAAGATCCAAAGAAGAGCGGCGCGTTTCGTCACAGGGTCATTTGGTAAGCGTGATAGCATTACGGAGATGTTTAACAAACTCAAGTGGCAGACTCTGCAAGAGAGGCGCTCTGCATCGCGGTGTAGCTTGCTGTCCAGGTTTCGAGAGGGTGCGTTTCTGGATGAGGTATCGAATATATTGCTTCCCCCTACTTATACCTCCCGAGGAGATCACGAATATAAAATTAGAGAGATTTTAGCGCGCAAGGTGGCTTTCCGGCAGTCGTTCTTCCCGCGAACCATACGCGACTGGAACAGGAAAGGGAGGTAATGACAGTGGCACGTAAAGTGCCCTCCGCCACACACCGTTGGGTGGCTTGAGGAGTATAAATGTAGATGTAGATGTAGAAGATTAGAAGACATTAAAAGTCTCATGACACACTGAAACGTCCCCTTAAAAAAATTAATGAATGACTGTGCTGATAAACCCCTACGTTATTTTATTTTCAAACAGCTGAGCAAAACTGAACGTACTCAGACATTCACTAAAGTGACACACAATATTTTTAGCGCAACGCAATCTGACTTTCGGTAATCCCTACAAAAGAGTGGCCCTGACTAACAATAACCTATACCTTTCATGAATTATTACCTCACAAAAATCTTCGTTACTCGAACTACTGCAATACAGTGAGCGCCAATACTGCCAGCTAAATAAAAGATTCTAACTACTGAAGGCACTAACCACTGATAGGCATAGTTAGCAAATGAAAGATCTTGATAGAGAACAATCAATGTATTTACCTTAATAGTGTTCAAAAGTATTATACAGGGTGTCCCAGCTATCTTGTCCACCCAAAATATCTCTGGAACAATAACAGCTTTTGGAAAACGACTTTCTCCGGTATCAATGTAGGGCTGGGGCCCATGAATGTACATATTTGGAAACATTCTAAAACGAAAGCATATGTGTTTTTTAACACAAACTTATGTTTTTTTAAATGGACCTCCAATATTTTTTCCTCAGCAATCCATAGCATGACAAAGCACATACACAATGGCGTTGATTGCATCGCAATATTCCCATTACATCCCGAGATATTGAGACGCGAAGTTGACGCTTGAAACACCCGACATGCGCTGCTAGCGCACGTCCTGAGGCTCAGGCGTGAACCCCATGCTGCCCGTAATCGCGATGTGATTGACAAGTAAGTGTCCCTCTTTATAAGTATGGAGGTGTGATTACACATGTCAACCACATCGCGATTACGGGCAGCGTGGGGTTCACGCCTGAGCCTCAGGCCGTGCGCTAGCAGCGCATGTCGGGTGTTTCAAGCGTCAACTTCGCGTCTCAATATCTCGGGATGTAATGGGAATATTGCGATGCAATCAACGCCATTGTGTATGTGCTTTGTCATGCTATGGATTGCTGAAGAAAAAATATAGGAGGTCCATTTAAAAAAACATAAGTTTGTGCTAAAAAAACACATATGTTTTCGTTTTAGAATGTTTCCAAATATGTACGTTCATGGGCCCCAGCCCTACATTGATACCGGTGAAAGTCGTTTTCCAAAAGCTGTTATTGTTCCATAGAGATTTTGGATGGACAAGATAGCTGGGACACCCTGTATAATCAGTTCATGACATACAGTCTTGCAAATTTACCGTCTCTGATGGACACACGTCCAGATCATCCGCTCTCAAAACTCCGCCATCTCTCTACCCCACATCCACCACTGCTGGCGGCTGACCTCCAACTGCGCAACGCTACGCGCTGTTAACAGCCAATTGCACAACACTATAGTGGCGACTATTCCAACAATGCCACACAGCCACAGACTGCACACAGCACAGCCAGTGATTTTCATACAGAGCGCTACATGACGTTACCAATATAAAAACCTAAACAGCCTACTTAGAACACCTGGCACGTATTCGCAACACGGCGGTTGAAAAACTCTTATCTAAGGCATCACGCGTGTAATATCTCTCAAACTCTGGCAGCTTTCACTCAACTTCACGTTAGGCGTCACGTATTGTAGTTTGGAGTATAAGTGAGGAAATAACATTATTTTCGTGGTCCCTACTCGAGGCTGACCAGCAGACACAGCAAGTGGTCTGGGGCGGAGAGGCCGCGCAGACCGCCAGTGAGGAAGCAGACACTTGGGGACGCGCGGAGCTGACCGCTTTGTGCGGCAAGTGGCTTGATGGACTGCAGCCGCAGCCGCGGCTACTCCGCCACTCGCTACTCGCTACTCGCCACTCTCTACTCAGTCGGCTGCGGGGTACACTTTGCCAGAAGGGCCGGGCCGTTACTCGCCGCCCTCTGTGGTCGCTTTGATATTCCGCACCGGCGTGCCGACCGCAGCGCCAGTAGCAGTAACGGATACCCACAGTGAGCATAAGCAACCAGAAGCAAGCCCAAGCCGCGGAAGTCGCTCTTGTCAAACAATCATTTCGCATGTGTTGACGCAGGGTGTTTCACAATTCATGTTAGATCCTTGTAGAGGTTGTAGAGGGTACTTGGTACATGAAGTTTTACTTAGGAACCCATTTCCGGAAACGTCAACCAAAGACGCTGCCGAGCTCGGAGTTAGAGGCGCCAGCCCCTGTTTATACAGGATGATGCCCTGATGATATTAAAAAGTTTCAAGGATAATGGAAACGGATAAATGTATCAGTTTGAGGTAAAGGTCCCTAGATCGGAAACGAACGAGTCGAAAGTCTTAAGCGAAAACCGTTCCGATACCTCTGACAATGCCGCGCGGGTTTAGCCAAGCGGTCTATTGCGCTGCAGTCATGAACTGTGCGGCTGATCCCGGCGGAGGTTCGAGTCCTCCCTCGGGCGTGTGTGTGTGTGTGTGTGTGTGTGTGTGTGTGTGTGTGTGTGTGTGTGTGTGTGTTTCTCCTTAGGATAATTTCGGCTAAGTAGTGTGTAAGCTTAGGGACTGATGACCTCTTCGCAGTTACGTCCCATAGAATTTCACACATATTTGGACATTTTGAAGCTCTGACAATGGAATATGTGTATCAGTACTGGTGTTGCGACATTTGCACGCAATGGGGAAAGTTCAAACGGATGTATGGGTACCGCATGCTTTAGCAAAAACCGAGCCCGTATGTTCATCTGTGCTTGCTCATCATCAATTGACTCGTGAACAACATCCACGATTCCTATCCTGTATTGTTACTGCTGACGAGAAATGGTGTCTTTCTAATAATGTACGGAAAAGAAAAGGAATGGCTGAGCCCAAACTAAGCAGCAACTCCCCTGTGCACATCCACAAAAGATAATGTTATGCATCTGGTGGAACAGAGACGTCGTGGTGTGCTACGAATTGCTTCACCGAGGCGTCATCATAACTGCTGACATTTGTTGTCAACAAATAAGACATTTGTAAGTAGGCTGTTTAGGTTTTTGTGTTGGTAACGCCACGTAGCGCTCTGTATGAAAATCACTGACTGTGCTGTGTGCAGTCTGTGGCTGGTTTGCACTGTTGGAATTTGCTATTGTAGTGTTGGGCAGTTAGATGTGAACAGCGCGTAGCGTTGCGCAGTTGGAGGTGAGCAGCCAGCAGTGGTGGATGTGGGGAAAGAGATGGCAGAGTTTTGAGAGCGGACGATCTGGACGTGTGTCCGTCAGAAAAAGGAAATTTGTAAGACTGGATGTCATGAACTGAGATATATATATATATATATATATATCCTTTTGAACAATATTAAGTTAAATACATTGTTTGTTCTGTATCAAAATCTTTAATTTGCTAACTGTGCCTATCAGTAGTTAGTGCCTTCAGTAGTTAGAATCTTTTATTTAGCTGGCAGTATTGGCGCTATCTGTATTGCAGTAGTTCGAGTAACGAAGATTTTTGTGAGGTAAGTGATTTGTGAAAGGTATAGGTTAATGTTAGTCAGGGCCACTCTTTTGTACGGATTATTGAAAGTCAGATTGCGTTGCGCTAAAAATATTGTGTGTCAGTTTAGTGATGATCAGAATAAGTAAAGAGAAAACTGTTTGAGTTTTACTTAGCTGTCTTTGTATCAAATAACGTAGAAGTTTACCACCACAGTCATTTATAATTTTCCAAAGGGGACGTTTCACATTTTACAGACGCAGTCCAAGAACAACGACCAAGATGACTGCGTGAGGTGATGCAGGTCCACGATTAACGCCTGCCGCATTCTGCTAGACTGACAAAAAGCACTATACAGGTGTTGGGAAATCGTTCGGCACGCAACTTGTTCACCTCATCTTGCGCCCTCAGATTTTCACCTTTTCCGCTCTCTGTCGAACAACCTACAAGGAACTTCCGGATGAAAATGATCTCCGAACATGGTTCGACGAGTTCATCGCTTCAAAAGAACGTGATTTCTAGAGTTGCGAAATCGAAAAGTTACTTCGCCGTTGGCAGGATGTTCTAAATAGCGAAGGAGAATACAGGGTGATTCAAAAAGAATACCACAACTTTAAAAATGTGTATTTAATGAAAGAAACATAATATAACCTTCTGTTATACATCATTACAAAGAGTATTTAAAAAGGTTTTTTTTCACTCAAAAACAAGTTCAGAGATGTTCAATACGGCCCCCTCCAGACACACGAGCAATATCAACCCGATACTCCAACTCGTTCCACACTCTCTGTAGCATATCAGGCGTAACAGTTTGGATAGCTGCTGTTATTTCTCGTTTCAAATCATCAATGGTGGCTGGGAGAGGTGGCCGAAACACCATATCCTTAACATACCCCCATAAGAAAAAATTGCAGGGGGTAAGATCAGGGCTTCTTGGAGGCCAGTGATGAAGTGCTCTGTCACGGGCTGCCTGGCGGCCGATCCATCGCCTCGGGTAGTTGACGTTCAGGTAGTTACGGACAGATAAGCGCCAATGTGATGGCGCTCCATCCTGCTGAAATATGAATTGTTGTGCTTCTTGTTCGAGCTGAGGGAACAGCCAATTCTCTAACATCTTCAGATACTGTAGTCCAGTTACAGTAGCACCTTCGAAGAAAAAGGGACCAAAAACTTTATTGGCTGAAATGGCGAACAAATGTACAACTAAACGAAACTTTACAGCTCCCTTAATTCGCCGACAGATAGTGCTTAGCTCTGCCTTTTGTCGTTGCAGAGTTTTAAATTCCTAAAGTTGTGGTATTCTTTTTGAATCACCCTGTATATCACTGATGATTGAAGTCGTTGTTATGTGTATCTGTTGTGTTTGTTAAAGTTACGCAAAAACGCTGCGAACTTAACACAGCAGCCCAGTACTTCACGTGAAGACGCCACGTTAGCACAACTTACGGAGTTCCACGTTCCACCACCCGATGCGGTGAAGACCCATCTGGGAACCCCCCACCCCCCGCACCGAAGTGTCTGTACAAATGAGGCCAGTACCGTAGACGCAGTGATAACATTTGTAGGAAGGAAGGGTCACATTTTTTCTAACATTAAACCGTCGTATTGCCCTCTTTAAAATCAAGTGGTTTATATACGTAGATATCTTCACGCAAATGAAAGCCGTCGCAATTTTTAGAAGGGGCAAAGCTCTGTTTCAGGGTTTGGGAGTATATGTTTCTGATGTGCTTCAAAAAAGCCTCTCAATGGAGAGAAGTCTTCCGAAGTAAGAGTGATTTCAGGTGTGCCGCAGGGGAGCGTCGTAGGACCGTTGCTATTCACAATATATATAAATGACCTTGTGGATAACATCGGAAGTTTACCGAGGCATTTTGCGGATGATGCTGTAGTATACCGAAAGGTTGTAACAATGGAAAACTGTACTGAAATGCAGAAGGATCTGCAACGAACTGACGCATGGTGCAGTGAATGGCAACTGAATCTCAATTTAGACAAGTGTAATGTGGTGCTGCGAATACGTAGAAAAAAAGATCCTTTATCATTTAGCTACATTATAGCAGGTCAGCAACTGGAAGCAGTTAATTCCATAAATTATCTGGGAGTACGCATTAGGAGTGATTTAAAATGGAATGACCATATAAAATTAATCGTCGGTAAAGCAGATGCCAACTGAGATTCATTGGAAGAATCCTAAGGAAATGCAGTCCGAAAACAAAGGAAGTATGTTACAGTACACTTGTTCGCCCACTGCTTGAATACTGCTCACCGGTGTGGATCCGTACCAGACAGGGTTGATAGAAGAGAGAGAGAAGACACAACGGAGAGCGGCGCTCTTCGTTACAGGATCATTTAGTAGTCGAGAAAGCGTTAGGGAGATGATAGATAAGCTCCAGTGAAATACTCTGCAAGAGAGACTCTCAGTAGCTCGGCACGGGCTTTTGTTGAAGTTTCGAGAGCATACCTTCACCGAGGAGTCAAGCAGTATATTGCTCCCTCCTACGTATATCTCGTGAAGAGACCGTGAGGATAAAATCAGAGAGATTAGAGCTCACATAGAGGCATACCGACAATCTCTCTTTCCACGAACAATACGAGACTGGAATAGATGGGAGAACACACAGAGGTACTCAAGGTGCCCTCCGCCACACACCGTCACGTGGCTTGCAGAGTATGGATGTAGATGTAGAAAATAGCTCAAGTGGATTTGGCATCCTTCTTCTTTGTTCTGGTATGTTAGAATGGATTATGCTCCATCCATTGCCCATGTAAATGGGAAGGCGTTAAACCATGCGTCTCACTAGCGTACTTGTCACTTTCCAGCATATTTGAAATTTCCGAATGCAGGGAGACTTTGCTAGTTACAGGTTGAATCGCACGTAATGTTGACCTTAATGGCAAACTGAAAGCCCCCAGTCTTGCTTCCATTCCTTGTCGGCTTGTTCCCGTAACCAAATCTGTGGGTTAAGTTCATTGCAGGGCCAAAGAGAATGACGTCGTAATTGAATGACTAACTTGAACGCCTCGCAAGTGAAGTGATAATACTGAAATGATCATAAGATTTTGAGCGAAGACGATGAACCACATGAAGATCTCATCAGTTGATGTTGTCGTCAGTGTTCATAGCTGGTTATGTTGAAACAGCCATTGTTATGGAGTGGCGTTAGGAGAAGAACGACGGAGTAGGTGAGGTGTATGAATAGTGTGAAACATAAGCGAAAAGTGTGTAAGCGGCAGAGTCATTTGCCTATTTTAAACATTTTATTTGACCATGACGATATACAGCTACACATGAATAGCGCGCAGTACTCGGAAGGACAGTTCGTACCATGTTATTAGACATGTCACTTTTTATAAATTATGTCCATTAGGCGTTCACCCTTGTTGGTGACGAAATTTTCAGCTCGAACACGCGCACTTACTATAACCTTGGAAGTAGGTCGTCTGCTATGGCCTCGATTTCTACGTTATTGTTTTTCAAATCCTCTTTAGTTATTGACATATTAGCATAAAATTTTGTATTTCAGTAACCCCCACTAAAGTCACAAGGCTATGTACTGGGCGGAGAGGAATACCTGTTGACGTCTCAAAAACGGGAAACCAGAGGCTGTGGAACTGCATTATGAACTGCTGCAACATTACAAAGTATGGATCTGATACTACTGTGGCAGTGCCATTCATCTTTCTCAAAAAGGTACGGACCAGTAACAACCTGCGCTTGCCAAAGCACAACACGAACTTTTTCTCTATGAAATGGTCTTTCGTGCATATAATGATGATTGGTAAGCCCCCCAGTACCTATAAAGTTCTGTCTGTTCACATAGCCCGATACATGAAAATGGACCTCGTCAGACATCACGACATCGTCGAAAAAATGGGGCTGAGTATTGATCATTTCAAGAAGCTCTGTGCAGAACTTCTGACGTGCTTGCTGATCTCTGGGCAATAATCGTTGCCCTACTCAGAACTTGTAGGGATGGAAATGAATACACGGAAGTAACATCCATCGTAAACTTCTGTCGGAGATCTAAAGGACTCACGAATATCGGCGACCTGGTCGTGATGGACTTAGCAGAAAAGCAGCTGTCACTGTAGCATTGATGTCCGGAGTCCGAACGTTCCTGGTTTACCGGGTGGCGACTTACTCGCTGCAGATACTGTTGCCCCAAACTGCTGGTCATATCTCGTAATCGACTTCTGGGACGGAATTCAATAATTATAACCAGTGTCAAAATGTTGCCGAAACAAACTGTGCGTTCGTACGATACTATCACCACATTTGAAAAAATGTTTCAATTGCGAAAGTACGATGCTCGTTTGACCGACGACTCACACTGACTGGTGATGCTTTGAACCGCACTACACAATGGCACCACATCAGCTCTCTAGGAGGCTGTATTCAGCAATGGCGCGCAGTCTGGAACAGGTCATTATTTCTGCCACGCCTTGTGTCACGAAAATGCATTACTTACGAGCTCTCTACAAGTGAACTGTTACTGATGAGCTGATTTTCAGAATTGCCCTACCTGCCTCCATTCATAGTGGCCGATTTCTGTATGACTGGCCAATCTCTAAGACTACCACCCTGCTTCTTCTCTCTCTCTTTTTTTTTAATACACCCCCTTTTTTCAACCAGGCTGCTCTCTCTACTATAGTGGCGTCCCGTCAGAACAAAACGGGCCGTGTCTTTGATCACGGGCGAGCGCCGTGCTGCAGGGACTTTTTTTTTTTGTACAAAAAACACAAAGCGCTGCCCGTCCTTTGTTGGCCGTATCGCGACAGACGTGCGCTCTGCACGCTGATTCGCCAGAACACGGGGGCTGGTCGACGAAATTCTGGTATCGGAGGAGGGTCCAGGTGTCGGCCATGGTTTGGGTTAATCGCTCACCGTACTGTGTCTCGAAGGTGAGTTGAGTGGCTGCAAGGCCCTGCAGACCGTACGTCGAATATGCTGCCGTGGTGCACTCCAGATGTAATGTACCTTGGGGCGCCAAGTTCAGAGCAGGGATGGGAAAACCGCCCGGGTAACACTGGTACCAGTATTTTAGTTCGGAATAACCAGTATTTTTCGGCACGCCCGGGTTCCCGGGTTCGATTCCCGGCGGGGTCAGGGATTTTCTCTGCCTCGTGATGGCTGGGTGTTGTGTGCTGTCCTTAGGTTAGTTAGGTTTAAGTAGTTCTAAGTTCTAGGGGACTGATGACCTTAGATGTTGAGTCCCATAGTGCTCAGAGCCATACCATATCAGTATTTTTCGGTATTTGTTTGGTCTCGGCTATAACAGATGTTTCTTTTTTGTTTTTTATTAATTACCTAGTGAAGAAGCTAAATATGAATAAGCCACAGTAGCGATGCTAAAAATTCGCATTGGTTTGAAATATTGCGTTATTACAGAAAATCGGAAAAGTGATCAGAGCTATTTTTGTAACAATGCCGACAGAGACGGGCCACAAACACACGTCATTTCTGTGAAATAATAGGAGGAAGGAGATTATGCTAACAGTAATAAATTAAAAACTTAACAATAATTCATACATAGTGAACAATTAAAATGCAACATAGCTGATCACCTGCCTGGGTCTACATCACATGCTTTCATCTTGTTGTAGCCCTTAAAACAGATAAATTATCTCGAAAAATAGGATTCTTCAACCTCAGTTTTCACCTTTCAGCACTAACTATTCGTAATGCCTAAATAGTGGTATGTTCCCCGTTTACAACATGATTTAAGCAGAGTTTCAAATAATTAGAATCTTTAGGAGAACACATTTTCTTGTTTACGACAGCTCATCACCTTTCGAGAAAAGCAGCTAATGGGTGGGCGGACTAAGTTTTAGTTTATTGGTCTATTTGATTTTATATTTTGATTATATGTATCTTGAAACTAAGTGGGGTAAAATTTTTCAATCTGTGTCCGATTTCTACGTTTAGTACAGGAAATAATACGAATAACAAACCGGAAGTCGATTATTTCAGAAACGCTTTACAAGGATAGAATCTTTATCATAGCTAACTTTAACTAATATGTGAGGATAAAACAATTTTTTTTGTCCCAGGTAACAACAGACGTTAAGCCGCAAAGCTGCCTTTCACAAAGTACCAAAACTTTACTTGCCGTCCTGGGGTAACACACAGATTAAACACATTGTTGGGTATAACGGGTGGGAGTGGGGTTGTAATGGGGTGGGGGGGGGGGGGGGAGATTCCTGTAGAGGGTTGGAAGTGATGAACATTTTTAAATATTCTATTATTTTGTTTTCTCGTAATTCTAGTGTCGTGGTTCACATTTAACGATTCTTACGTGCGCCGGCCGGAGTGACCGAGCGGTTCTAGGCGCTACAGTCTGGAACCGCGCGACAGCTACGGTCGCAGGTTCGAATACTGCCTGGGCCATGGATGTGTGTGATGTCCTTAGGTTAGTTAGGTTTAAGTAGTTCTAAGTTCTAGGGGACTGATAACCTCAGAAGTTAAGTCCATAGTGCTCAGAGCAATTTGAACCATTCTTACGTGCCAACATGGCATACAACTTTGTCACACTCACCAGATGTGGTGCTGCTGTGTTTTACTTTTCAGTGATTTTAAGAATTTGACAGTTTTTTGGTAAATATTTTATAAACTATTATTTTTAATTTTATCGTTGGCCTGTACTGTTGTGGTATTAATTGGTGTTGTATTTTTGATGGTTGGAGAATATTGTATTAAATACGAAATGTTTCTTTTATCCTGTTGGAATACCCCTTCCAGAGGTTTCCTTACGGCAGCTGAAACCAGTTGCACTTCGTAATACATACACATTTTGGACATGGTTTTTGAATTTTCGGAAATACCGTTTTGAGTATATGTTGCGTAAGTCTTGAAACGATATGTCGGGGTATTTTTATCGCGTGCTTAAAAATTTGGTAATACCTGTATTGTTCATGAGTACAAATTTGGTTTTCTCTCCTGTAGACTGATTCGGAAAATGGGTCCCGGTCCGAAACCAGTCATCCAGTAAATAAAAAATTTGAAATCTGCTACTTTGCAGGCTTTCAGCTGTACTGATTAACAGAAGTTGCTGATCCGCAATTATTCCAGCATGCTGGAATGTCATGAAGATTAACAGTGATGATACATTTAGTGACTGATTATGAAGTATTGACGGCAGGGATGTAAGATGGATTTTATGTTATTTTAATATTACCATGAAAGCTGTTATAAATGATCCTAAGTTGGCTTAAGACGATAGGAAACAGTTGTGAATTAAGAGGTACAATGCCTGCCCAAAAAACATAAACTGAAGCACGCAGAAAACACGGAATGTCAGTGTAACTTCGCGAATGTACACACGATCGTTGGGTAAGCAAATGGTCGGAGATGCAATTCTTTCAGACAGATGGGACGGCCACTAGAGTGCATTAGTGTTGTTCGTGTTTAGTGTCGGTACCAGGCCTGGCATGAGGGAATTGGACAGCGTCAGATATTTAGTTATCGCTGTGAAGCACTGGCTGATATCGCTTACTCCTGTGAGTTTGAGAGGGCCCTCGCTGTGGATCTCCATCAGTTGTAGAATTATGGAACATGTTTTATGCTCAAGAATTGAGACGTTTTTGGAAAATGAACATCTCCTCTATAAAAATCAATATGGATTCCGCAGGTTCGAATCTTGCCTCGGGCATGGATGTGTGTGATGTCCTTAGGTTAGTTAGGTTTAAGTAGTTCTAAGTTCTAGGGGACTGATGACCTCAGAAGTTAAGTCCCATAGTGCTCAGAGCCATTTGAACCATGGATTCCGCAAACAGATATCCTGCGAAGGTCAACTCTTTCCATTCCTTCATGAGATCTACAGCACAGTGGACAACGACGCTCAAGTTGATGCCGTGTTCATTGATGTCATGTAGCACAGTTCTGCATTGGCGTTTTATGTTTAAAAAAAAACGAACTTAAGGAATATCGAAGCAGACTTGCATTTGCATTATAGAGTTTCTTGCAGGTAAAACTCAACACGTCGCTCTTAACGGAACAAAATCGACAGATCGCAGCTTATAATGTGAGAAAAGGGCAAGCTGAATTTCGCACAAGCGATGGTTCCTGAAACCATGCCTGTTCGTGGACATAAGCTTCTCAGTCTCAATAACATTTATTATATTCGAACTGAGAATATGTTGAAGTATTTTGCAGCAAACCGAAGTCAGAGATATTAATGGCTCAAATGGCTCCGAGCACTATGGGACTTAACTACTGTGGTCATCAGTCCCCTAGAACTTACAATTACTTAAACCTAACTAACTTAAGGACATCACACACATCCATGCCCGAGGCAGGATTCGAACCTGCAACCGTAGTCAGAGATATTAGTCTGTAATTTCACGGGTCCGTTCTTTTACCCTTGTAATATACAGGAGTCGCCTGCGGAATTTTCCAGTCCCTTGGGTCTGTTCTGGGCGAGAGACTCGCGAAGAATGCAAGCTATGTGAGGGGCCAATGCCGTAGATTACTCTCCGTAAAACCGAACTGAGATTCCATCCGAACCTTATTTGTTTTCAAATCTTTCAGTTGTTTCTCTATGCCAGGGATGCTTGTTACTATGTCATCCACACAGAAGTCTGTCCGATGGTCAAACGACGGTATATTTGCACTAGTCTCCCACGTGAACGATTTCTTGAACAGAAAATTGAAAACTTCGGCTTTCGTGTTGCTATTTTCAACTGTCACACCAGACTGGTCAACAACGGACTGAATGGAACCCTTAGCGCCAGTAACATTGATACGTCCCCATAGAAAAATTATAAATGACTGTGCTTAAACTGACACACAATATTTTTAGCGCAACGCAATCTGACTTTCAATAATCCCTACAAAAGAATGGCCCCGACTAACAATAACCTATACCTTTCATGAATCACTTACCTCACAAAAATCTTCGTTACTCGAACTACTGCAATACAGCGAGCGCCAATACTGCCAGCTAAATAGAAGATTCTAACTACTGCAGGCGCTAACTACTGATAGGCACAGTTAGCAAATTAAAGATTTTGATACAGAACAAACAATTTATTTACCTTAATAGTGTTCAAAAGTCGTAATATATATATATATATCAGTTCATGACATCCAGTCTTACAAATTTACTCTCTCTGATGGACACACGTCCAGATCGTCCGCTCTCAAAACTCTGCCATCTTTCTCCCCACATCCACCACTGCTGGCGGCTCACCTCCAACTGCGCAACGCTACGCGCTGTTAACAGCTAACTGCCCAACACTACAGTAGCAAATTCCAACAATGCAAACCAGCCACAGACTGCACACAGCACAGTCAGTGATTTTCATACATAGCGCTACGTGGCGTTACCAACATAAAAACCTAAACAGCCTACTTACATAGCCCCCATGCTCCCCACAAAAATATTTACGAATTGTTTTGGGCAGTGGCCAATACAGATTTGAAAAAAAATTTTATACTTACAACAACAAAGATATCAAATGCACACACTTACTGATACACTGTTGGTCAAAAGCAAAGATTTTTTTACAGTCCATAAAGACAGTCCTGTTCATTCATCACAGTAGTAATTGCAGTTTTTTTCTCGAAGTCTGAGCAGTAAAAGAAAATGCACACGGAAGTAATGGATTTCCATGCAGTCTTGAAGAATTAGTGTAGTCCTTCCAACAGAAAGACAGTGCTGACTCTTGACATGCAGACAGGTAATGGGCCACAACAGAGCAAACCCACAGCAAAGTCAGTCGAAGTTTTGAAGAATATTGGTAATGGCAGAATTTTAAGAGCGGACGATCTGGACGTGTGTCCGCCAGAAAGAGTAAATTTGCTATACTGGATATCATGAACTGATTTATGTATTATGACTTTTGAACACTATTAATGTAAATACATTGTTTGTTCTCTATCAAACTCTTTCATTTTCTAACAATGCCTATCGGTAGTTAGTGCCTTCAGTAGTTAGAATCTTTTATTCAGCTGGCAGTATTGGCGCACGCTGTGTTGCAGTAACGAAGATTTTTGTGAGGTAAGTGATTCATGAAAGGTATAGGTTATTGTTAGTCAGAGCCATTCTTTTGTAGGGTTTTTTGAAGGTCAGATTGCGTTGCGCTAAGAATATTGTGTGTCAGTTTAAACACAGTCATTTATAATTTTTCTAAGGGGACGTTTCAACATCACACACCTCCACACCCTCTCCACTAGTGAAATCTCATTTCGTTCCCTCCCCTCCTCCCGCATGCTTCGCTTTCTTTGTTATCCAGTGTTCATCAGCAGCTCTTGGCGGTCACACGACGACCTTTTTGCAACTCAGTAACTTTGTCAATATTGTTCGGGTTCACGGTGTCTATTAACCGCGATTTTATTGTGCCTGTTGTTCGCTGTTAACCAGAAAGCAACGCGGATAATAAAGAGGAGCGCAGAAAGTGTTGTGGTTGGCAGGAGAGCCAACACCGTGTTACTAGAGGCAGCCGAAAGGCACGCGTTTTAGCTCACGCAGGCTGGCGTGAGGTCTGGAACAGGACAAGGAAATTAGAATTTAGAAAATACGGACGTAGATGGTGGAATACTTAACTTTAATCCATTAGTGGTGAACGTCGCTCTTGACGGTACATGCTTCAGTATCAATAGTAACTGGTAATGGCGCCTTGCTAGGTCGTAGCAAATGACGTAGCTGAAGGCTATGCTAACTATCGTCTCGGCAAATGAGAGCGTATTTTGTCAGTGAAACATCGCTAGCAAAGTCGGCTGTACAACTGGCGGCGAATGCTAGGAGGTCTCTCTAGACCTGCCGTGTGGCGGCGCTCGGTCTGCAATCACTGATAGTGGCGACACGCGGGTCCGACGTATACTAACGGACCGCCGCCGATTTAAAGGCTACCACCTAGCGAGTGTGGTGTCTGGCGGTGACGCCACAGAAAGCTCACAGTTCTCTTAGCCGTGCTGGAAGGAGCGCCTTTTGAAGCCACCGTGCGAAGCAACAGCGCGAGCTGAAAGGAGCCGAGGGGGATGTTTGCTTTTCATTACCACTGAGGCGTGCGCCAGCGGGTATTTCGCCCGTCCATATTAGCGACAGCACTAATTACCGTACTTCATACCGGATAAAGTATTTAAAAGCTTCGCATAATTTCGTGTCGCACGTTGCATAATGTATAGCTTGAGCGCTGGCTTCGAACGGGAGACTGTAAATATTAATGACGAGGTTTAATGAGGTGACTCGCGTGTGTGGTATTTTGTCGGAAATATTACGTCGCTTCGTCTGTGTGCTTGTTTATTTCTCTCGTTGCGTGCGTGCGTACGCGCGTGTGTGTGTGTGTGTGTGTGTGTGTGTGTGTGTGTGTTTTCTCTTCCAGGGGAGTGTGGAGGACGAGGGAGACATGGTGGGAGTAAGGAACTGGTGTGTTACTTTGTGAAGGATATTTTAGCTGGAACTCCAACGTTAATGTTGTTTCTGCGCTTGCCTTACGTGAACGGAATATCAGTTCCCAGAGCAGGCACCACGTGCTGATGGTTTCAAAAGCTCATCGTACGTTTGGGTAAAGGTTATGCGTTGATTTTCAAGCTCATTTGCGAACCTGGTGTTACTTTGTCATCCAGTGCATTAAACATCGTTTCATTACGCAGATAAATATACGATGACATTGCATTTATAATTATTGACGCACTGGAAATATTACTTTTCTGCTTCTGGTTTTCCAGATCGAGGTCAAGATCAGCCGTTTCTGATTTCACCGTCTCGTCCTCCACGTGCTTACTAATATTCTCCCCTAAGGTTTATCACGTAATGCTAGATTTATGATCCTGGCTTCCAGCATAAGCAAAACACTCCTTTATCTCCTGAAGAAACTTCTCCTTTATACACTGTGTGATCAAAAGTATCTGCACACCTGGCTGAAAATGACTTAAAAGTTCGTGGCCCCCTCCATCGGTAATGCTGGCTTTCAGTATGGTGTTGGCCCACCCTTAGCCCTGATGAAAGCTTCTACTCTCGCAGGCATACGTTCAGTCAGGTGCTGGAACGTTTCTCGGGTAATTTGAGCCTATTCTTCACGGAATGCTGCACTGAGCAGAGGTATCGATGTCGGTCGGTGAGGCCTGGCACGAAGTGGGCGTTCCAAAACATCCCTAAGGTGTTCTATAGGATTCAGGTCAGGACTCTGTGTAGGCTAGTCCATTACAGGGATGTTATTGTCGTGTAATCACTCCGCCACAGGCCGTGCATAATGAACAGGTACTCGATCGTGTTGAAAGATGCAATCGCCATCCCCGAATTGCTCTTCAACAGTGGAAAGCAAGAAGGTGCTTAAAACATCAATGGATGCCTTTGCTATGAATCTGTCACGCAAAAACACAACCGCCTCCGAATTTTACTGTTGACACTACACACGATGGCAGATGACGCTCACCGAGGAATTCGCCACACCCATACCCACACCCACACCTTCCCATGGGATCGCCACTTTGTGTACCGTGATTCGTCACTACACACAACGTTTTTCCTTTGTTCAATCGTCCAGTTTTTACGCTACTTACACTAAGCGAGGCGTCGTTTGGCGTTTACCGGCGTGATGTGTGGCTTATGAGCAGCCGCTCGACCATGAAATCCAAGTTTTCTCACTTCCTACCTAACTTTCAAAGTACTTGCAGTGGATCCTGATGCAGTTTGGAATTCCTGTTTGATGGTCTGGATAGATGTCTGCCTATTACACACAGCGACCCTCTTCAACTGTCGACGGTCTCTGTCACTCAACAGACGAGGTCGGCCTGTACTCTTTCGTGCTGTACGTGTCCCTTCACGTTTCCACTCCACTAACTCATCGGAAACAGCGGACCTAGGGATGTTTAGGGGTGTGGAAATGTCGCGTACAGACGTATGACACAAGTGACACACAATCACCTGACCATGTTCGACGCCCGTGAGTTGCGCTAAGAGCCAAATTCTGCTCTCTCACGATGTCTAATGACTAGAGAGGTCGCTGATATGGAGTACCTGGCAGTAGGTAACAGCACAATGCATCTAATATGAAAAACGTATGTTTTTGGGGGTGTCCGGATAATTTTGATCATGTAGTGTGGATTTCACATTTATGACAAGTCGAGAATTTGGGTTGGTCGGAACTAGTGCTCGGATAGCCGAAATGGCCGGCACGGTAGTTCAGCGTGTTCGATCAGAGGGTTAGGTACCCTCTGTAATAAAAATACTGAATTAACGGATCAACAAAGAGCATGAACGAGTGTCATCGTATGTCCGCCCCGAACAAATTCAACGAACGATATAGAACAAAATGAGACAAAAAAAAAGTTAAGCCGACCGCCCGCGTAAAGTGTGAAACCCGGGTTCGTGTCCGGGCTGGGCATATATTTTCAGCTGTCGCCACTGGGTGTATCTCAACGCCCGATTGTGCCTTAGGTCTGAGTTTCTCTTAAGTCGTGTACATCTATTATTTTGCTCCTAAGAGAATCCCCAAAGGAACATTGTTCTCAGAATGAGATTTTCGCTCTGCAGCGGAGTGTGCGCTGATATGAAACTTCCTGGCAGATTAAAACTATGTGCTGGACCGAGACTCGAACTCGGGACCTTTGCCTTTCGCGGGCAAGTGCTGTACCATCTGAGCTACCCAAGCACGACTCACGCCCCGTCCTCATAGCTTTACTTCTGCCAGTACCTCACCTTCCAATCTTTACAGAAGCTCTCCTGCGAACCTTGCAGGACTAGCACTCTTAAAAGAAAGGATATTGCGGAGACATGGCTTAGCCACAGCCTGGCTGGCAGAAGTTTCATATCAGCGCACACTCCGCTGCAGAGTGAAAATCTCATTCTGGAAACATCCCCCAGGCTGTGGCTAAGCCATGTCTCCGCAATATCCTTTCTTTCAGGAGTGCTAGTTCTGCAAGGTTCGCAGGAGAGCTTCTGTAATGTTTGGAAGGTGGGAGACGGGGTACTGGCAGAGGTAAAGCTGTGAGGACGGGGCGTGAGTCGTGCTTGGGTAGCTCAGATGGTGGAGCACGTGCCCACGAAGGGTAAAGGTCCCGAGTTCGAGTCTCGGTCCGGCACACAGTTTTAATCTGCCAGGAAGTTTCATATCAGCGCACACTCCGCTGCAGAGTGAAAATCTCATTCTGGAAACATCCCCCAGGCTGTGGCTAAGCCATGTCTCCGCAATATCCTTTCTTTCAGGAGTGGTAGTTCTGCAAGGTTCGCAGGAGAGCTTCTGTAATGTTTGGAAGGTGGGAGACGAGGTACTGGCAGAAGTAAGGCTGTGAGGACGGGGCGTGAGTCGTGCTTGGGTAGCTCAGATGGTAGATCACTTTCCCGCAAAAGGCAAAGGTACTGAGTTCGAGTCTCGGTCCGGCACACAGTTTTAATCTGCCAGGAAGTTTCGAACATCGTTCTCTTTACAGGTTCTTATCATCTGTGTACATGCTAGATCACGATGAAGCCAAATTGCTCCCTTGGTTTTTGTTTATCACTGAGGCAACTGCTGTCCGTGATGTTCTTGCTTTGAACGTTCATCCCCTGTAAGGAGAAAATGAGGGAGATTATGGTCGTACAGGGGGGGGGGGGGGGAGAGAGAGAGAGAGAGAGAGAGAGAGAGAGAGAGAGAGAGAGAGAGAGAGAGAGAGAGAGAGAGAGGGGGGGGGGGGAGAGAGGGGCAGTCACTCTTCAGAATATGTGGATAAAAAGTCCTACGTCAAGATCGTTAAAACTTACGCTGTGTTAGGTGGCTGAACGTGGTCCACCATTCATTGTACATACACTGGCGGGAAAACATCGCAACGCCGAGGAGGAGTTGTGCCACATAAACGAAAGTAGGCAGGCGCGTTCCTACATCACAAAGATGTCTATTCAGGTTTCGTGCCAGTGGCATAAGAGTGGCGTTAGTAGCGCGACTACGAGGATGTAAGCTCGGTTTGTTTTAAGTACGCGCTGTAACTGTCGTGGGTGTTAGCTACCTTTGAGGCAGAACATGGTGAGCTGATGTTAGTGAAGAAGCCTTTAAGGCGACAAAGGCGCTATTAACAACACTTCACTGAGGAGGAGGTCGCGTAATGGGGATACGACAAACTGGGTGTTCCTTGTGCGATACGGCAGAAAAAGACTTGGCAGGAATGTAGCTACTGTGTATGATTGCTGGCAGCTGTGGCCACGACGATGTGCGGCTACGTGGCACTACCGAGAGGGAAAACCATCGTGTTCGGCGTACGCCACTGTAGCATCGCACTGCATCCGCAGCGGCAATCTTTGCAGCAGTTGGCACCGTACTGACACAACGGACTGTTACAAATCGGGTACTTCAAGGTCAGCGCCCTGTAGTTTGCATCATTCCACGTGCCCCAAACTACCGACGTTTGCGACTTCAGTAATATCAAACGAGAGGTCATTGGAGGGCAGAGTGGACGTCTGTTGTGTTTTCTGATGAAAGTTGGTTCTGTTTCGACACCATTGAAGGCCGCGTGTTGGTTAGGAGGACAGTTGAGGACATGAACCCAACCTGTCTGCATACTGGACTCATTGGACCTACAGCTGAAGTTACGGTCAGGGTTGAGATTTCGTATGACAGCAGGAGCACTCTTGTGGTTATTCCACGCACCCTGACTGCAAGTTTGTTGTCAGTCTAGTGAATCGACCTGCTGTGCTGTCGTTCATGAACAGCATTGCACGGGATGTCTTCCAACAGGATAACGAATGCCCACATACCTATGTTGTAACCCAACATGCTCTACATAGTGTTGACATGTTGCCCTGGCCTGCTCGAGCACCAGATTTGTCTCCAATCGAGCCAGTGTGGGACATGATCGGACGACAACTGCAGCGTCATCCCACAACCAACAACAGGCATGGAACTCCATCCCACAAACTGACATTCGGTACCTGTGCAACACAATGCATGCACGTTTGCACGCTTTAATTCAACATTCTGGCGGCTACACCGCTTATTAATGTACCAGCATTTCACGTTCGCAGTGGCGTACATTAACATGTGATCTTCCAATGTTAAATATCTCACCTAGACAAATGTATTCCAGAAATTTCATTGCTATACACCAATAACTTTTTAGTGTTGTGAATTTTTTCCTCAGTGTATTTTCGACAATCGGCGTTTGTACGCCGACAAATCGAATAATTTAATTACTGCGTACACCTTATCGACAGCTAAAGGGCGCTCACCTCCTCACTGCCATGACTCACATCAGCATGGGGTGTTCAAATGACCACTTGGTACAGGTCATACACTATCTGCAGCGTTCCAAAGTGACCGAGGCGGTTATTACTGCTTTGTCCGACAAGTTTATGTAGATGTAGATGCAAATAGAAGCGTTGTCAACAGACCGAAGCAGCTCTCATTATCAGATTTTACTCTCGGCACACCGTGCGTGCAGTAGATAAAATCGCTAATTAAGGCGTATAGTTTGCAGCATAGCGTGGCTGGACTTGGGTCGTAGCCAGAGTAAGTAAAGCACCTAACACCACCTTTCCACTTGCGCCCAGACAGCATGCTAATTGAGTCCTCACCCCCCCCCCCCCCTTACACGCACTTTTCTTGATACTGCGTGTCACCCCGCTGATATAAGGGCTGAAGGCCTGCAGTACCGACCTGCTTGACGTTTACAAAAAGTGCGAGCATGCGATGTGCTCTCCCCACTGCACAGGTAAAGAAGGAAAACTAGTGCATTCGTTAGAGAAAGCTTTATGTTGATGAGCCAAACAAAACATATTCATCTTTGGAAAGGAAACAGTTTATTTTCTAAACCAATACAAAGAACGAAGCACTTCCCGAATTACGAACGTGCCTGGCACCAAAGCAGAGTGAGTCAAATTTCGATCCTTCCACACGGATCTTACATATTATTTTTCGAGTCTAAAACTCTGACCAAACAATAGGTCACTTTAGGAAACAAAACTTCTTGTGGCGACACAGCGGCTCTATGCAGTTTTAGCACTGGCAGACGCAAACACGAAGTGCTACCGCGTCGGTAACTTTGGTGTGGGGCGAGGCAAGTTGTGAAGCAGTGTAGCCGAGGTCTGCCGAGTTCTCTCTTTCCAGTCGCCCGATAATTCATTATCTTTTTTTGGTAATCGCTTCTGTCATTCTATCTATCAACATGATCCTTCCATTTCGTTCTATTCTCTCCTACATTGTCATTAACTGAAAAGATTTGTAAATCTGATCTAATTGTTTCATTCCCTATTTTATCCATTTTATTACAGTCTCTTACACATGAACTCCATCTATGCTGCTTGTATGCGTGATTTTTCTTTGTTACTGTCCGTGATTCGAAACCGTATACAAGAGTAGCTACAGCCATAACTTTACAGAATTTCATTTGCGTTTCTTTACTTGTTTTAATTCCCAAAGTTCTTCCAATTGTTCCACAGATAGCTTGATATATATTAACTTTCTTCTCAATGTTTTAGTCACAGTTGAAACTTATATCACATTCTAGATGATTAAAGTGGCATATTTGTTCTAAAATTTTCTCATTTATTATTTTCGATCTGACTGGATTCATTCCTTGCAAATCGAGTTAAATTGTAATGTATTGCGTTTTGGTTCAATCTATATGCTGCTCTTCGTAAATTATCTTCCGTTTCCTACACAATTATCTGGTCATCAACATGTAACAAATTATTTAACGGTACGCTAGATTCTGTTTTATTTCCTAAGTGTATTTCATATTTCCACGTCATAACGAGGATAATGGAATGTAGTCGAATTAAGTCGGGTGATGCTGAGGGAATTAAATTAGGAAATGAGACACTTAAAGTAGTAAAGGAGTTTTGCTATTTGGGGAGCAAAATAACTGATGGTCGAAGTAGAGAGGATATAAAATGTAGACTGGCAATGGCAAGGAAAGCGTTTCTGAAGAAGAGAAATTTGTTAACTTCGAGTTTAATTTAAGTGTCAGGAAGTCGTTTCTGAAAGTATTTGTTTGGAGTGTAGCCATGTATGGAAGTTAAACGTGGACGACAAATAGTTTGGACAAGAAGAGAATAGAAACTTTCGAAATGTGGTGCTACAGAAGAATGCTGAAGATTAGATGGGTAGATCACATAACTAATGAGGAGATATTGAATAGAATGGGGGAGAGGAGGAGTTTGTGGCACAACTTGACTAGAAGAAGGGATCGGTAGGTAGGACATGTTCTGAGGCATCAAGGGATCACCAATTTAGTACTGGAGGGCATCGTGGAGGGTAAAAATCGTAGAGGGAGACCAAGAGATGAATACACTAAGCAGATTCAGAAGGATGTAGGTTGCAGTAGGTACTGGGAGATGAAGAATCTTGCACAGGATGGAGTAGCATGCAGAGCTGCATCAAACCAGTCTCAGGACTGAAGACCACAACAACAACAACAACAACAACAACAAGTAGATCGCCAGTATATAAACAAATGGCGTGATAAACTGCACCTTTGTGGAAGACGTTGATTTATTGAAATTTCATCTGGCATTTTCGAACCTTAACTTAAATTATTTTTGTATTTACATGAAGACCGTTTATTGTATTAAACAGATGTTTAGGAAAATCTTTTATATCCAATATTTTCCCTATCAAAGTTCCCGGCATTCAGAACAGGCGCTCTAGAGATGGTGGGTGTCGCTGAAACAACCGGTTTTCAGTTATGTCGTTTTTTGCCACGTCAGCTTAACCCGACTGTTAAAAGCGCTCGAACTAACCGGTTTCTGAAACAAACGACTTTTGTTTTTTTTCATTTCTGTTATTTCCTGCAATAAACATAGAAATCATACAAACACTGAAAAACCTTGACTGTCTCAGTTTCAAGATAATCGAATCAAAATGTTAAATAGACAAATACAAGAAAACTTAGTGCTTTCACATTTCGCTGTTTTTCTCGGAAATTGATAAATGGTTGAATAGTACAAAAAATCACCAGTATTCTCCTACTGATTCTAATTTTTTGAAACTCTTCTAAAATATCATGATGTAATCGAGGATCATACCATTATTTGGGCATTACAATTACTCAACTGAGATTGAAAAACTCTCTCTCTCTCTCTCTCTCTCTCTCTCTCTCTCTCGTGTTAGTTTGTCTGATTTCAAGGGCTACAAGCAGATAAAGGCATATTATGTAGACATAGGCAGCAAGTCAGCTAGTTGAATTTAATACTGTTACCACAGTTGGTTTCCTCTTTTATAATTTCATGGAAATGGAAGAGAAATTTCTAATCTTCTAAATCATGAAGCATTTTACTTTCTTGCTACGTCACTTCGGAAAAATATTTCCAGACTAGGGTTGCTGCCATTATGCAATACAAAGGCTATCCGGCGACAACAGACAGAAATTGCTGTATAAACCAGCTGTGGGGGGGGGGGGGGGGGGGAAGAGAGTCTTACACACAGGGACATTATTCTCTCAGCAACGCTGTTACAATTCCTGTGGTTTGTGTTTCTTGCTCGTTTCTGTGGACATTGTTACCTATTCAAATTTTCCCATTTTTTATAATAACGCAATATTTCAAATGAATGAAAATTTTGCAAATTACATTATACCTTTTGAAACAAGGCACATTTAACAATGAAAATTTTTACCACTGCTATTATGACTAATTCATATTTAGGTTTTTTACTCGGTTATTAGTAAGAAATAGTAAACACCTGTTACGACCGAGACCAGACAAATACCTAAAAATACCGGTTATTCGGAACTAAAGTACCGGTACCGGTCTGTTTTCCCCATCCCTAAGGCGCTCTGATCGCAAAGTAAACAGGTCCACGTTTAAAATAACGCGATCTCTATGTCCCCAGTATCACGAACACAAACACTGGCCCGGCTGGATGCCTCGAGGAGAGAATATTAGCGGCTCCTGCGTTCCTTGATTACGCATTCCATTTTCTCGCGCGGGACCGAAATTTACAAGGGCGCCGGTAACGTGCTCCTCAGGCAGCGGCGCGGACCAAGTTGTGGAGAGGATACGGGGAGCGAGCGCCGTACACCGCCACGCGCGAGGGGTGCCCGGCTTTTAGCAAGTTCGCAGGCGGGCGCAGTTATAAATAATGGACGCTTCATTCGCACCTGCACGGCACGGAGCCGGCAACTTAGCATCTTCTTTAGAGGGAGCAGACCCCTATCTCTGTCCCCGGCTGCAACCCGCCAGCCACTTGCGCCAAGTTGGCAGCCTACCCGCTGCGGTGGTACACGGCCGCCGCGCTACACCTCTCCACTTGTGAGGAATATTTTATCGCGTTTTGTAAACAAAAACTGCCGCCTGAGGTGGGGCAGTGTTTCGACCTATATACGCTGCTTGCTTCCGCAAACATAATTACGCTCGGAATTTTACGTTGCGAAGGGGCTGCTATCAGAACAGTTCGCCATCTTTTTAGGGTTCCGTGCCTGCCTGTAAAAATGGAACCCTAGCAGGGTCGCTTTTTTCCGTCTGTATCTCCGCCCCATTGTTAAGAACCCTTTTTCTCAGGAACGGGTAGACGTGTCAAGTTCTAATTTATGTCACATATTAAGGGGAGGTTTACTACCTTTTGGTTCAAAAAATCGATTCTTTTTTTAAAAAATTGCATTTTTAGATCCACAAAAGTGTTCAGAATCCACCCCTGAAACTGTTTTACCGAAGAGGGAACGGAAATGTTTGTTATTCGCGGTTGAACAAAAGAATGCACCTACCTGAAATCGGCCTTTCTCACGCACCAGCTTTTTTTTCTTTCGGAGGACAAGTTGTTATACCGGTGCTGGGGAGGAAACACACAAAATTCAAATGAAAGTTTGAACCAGTGTGTTTGGAAGTTAGCCCCCAAGGATTTGCATTCCGGTGCGAAGACTGTGGAGATTGCGACTTTCCTGGCAGTGAGCAGCTTCAGCGAAGGGTATTCAGCAATGCTGAAGACCACGACAACGACGGACGTCACCCTGGGACTCTATTCGACGCAGTTCGCCAAGCATTCGGACGACCACCGGATTCAAGTGGCCGAAAACTGCTTGTACGGACGGCTCTGGAGCAGCGCAGGATGGCCCAGATCGAATAGAACGCCTTCTATGAGGAAGAGGAAGGACTAGTTTATGAACCCGAAATAGCAGATTGAACGTAAGTTGCATAATATTGCATTTATATGTAGTCAAAACTGCAAACGCGTTTTTCTCGAAATGACTTTTTTTATCTTGCTGTATGGAAACTTCAAATCTAGTGAACCGATTGGCATGATTATTTGTTTCCGACGAAGCTAACTAATTTGTCTAGGAGTTGTACGACATTTATTCCGATCCATCAACTATAAATATTTTTATTTGGCCGACGAAGTCGAAAAATCAATGAAAAAAACCCTATTTTTCTTGAAAAAACCCTATCTTTCTGGAAAAAACCCTATTTTTCTTCAAATGGCCGCCATTTTGTTTCCTATGGTTTAAATAACTTAAGCGAGGTACAACTTCCACAGAATCTTAAATACTTCGCTAACGTTGACTCAATTTTGATTTCAGACGAGCCGGCTGACCTGTGACATACCGCGCATGGAGGTCTACATCGCAATTTTGTTTCGTTCCGACGGCACTTCCGCCTTTGTTCTTCGATATTTCCGGTCGAAAAAATTCCAGTTTGTAGAGGAAATATCACTAAATATTTTGACCAAATTTGACATTGATATCTATAACACATCCCGAGAAAAAGATTATCAAAGAACGTGCTTTTTTTCGGGCCACAGATAGTAAACCTCCCCTTAAGGTCTACTGTCACTCGTCGGTGTAAAAAGTTCAAGCTTCTTAGTCAGTGTCATCAAAAGATACGGCCGTATGTTAATTGATACACGAAAACTGCCTCATAAAAACCTAGAGGGTACTTCCCGTTGACCTAGAATCATGAAGTTTTCACAGTATAAGATCCGAAAATTGTTAATTGGTAACTGTATCACACGAAAAAATATTTTTTGTCGTTTTTTACCCCTGTCTGCCTGTTAAGAGACCGATCGAGGTGGAGCAGTGGTCAGCACACCGGACTCGCATTCGGGGGGACGACGGTTCAATCCCGCGTCCGGCCATCCTGATTCAGGTTTTCCGTGATTTCCCTAAATCGCGTCAGGCGATTGTTGACCGGATGGTTCCTTTGAAAGGGCACGGCCGACATTCTTCCCCCATCATTCCCTAATCCTATGAGACCGATGACCTCGCAGTTTGGTCTCCTCGCCCCAAATCAACCCAACCCAACTCGGTTAAGACCCCTTTTTCTCGTGAATATGTAGGCATATCAAATTCAAATTTATATCACTTACTAAAGTACATGGTCCCTTGGCGGTGTAAAAAATTGGAGCTTTTAAGTGAATGCAGTCAAAAGATTCGACTATTTATGTCACTTATTTTGGTACTGTCAAACTCACTCATCAACGCTACAGGGTATGGGTGCTTCCAGTTGACGTAGAACCGTGAAATTTGGCAGGAAGTAAGGTTCAACAGTAAAATTAAAGTAAAATAAACATTAAAATTGTTAAAATGTAATTGTGTCGCTTAAAAAGTAACTTTTTCCGTTAGAATATGTATAACATTCATCATTCGTTAAAAGCATAATACACGAACGTTACTGCATGCAAACATAATATGTAAGTTGTGGTCATGTTTTAATAAGCAAATAATAAAAAATAAATCTTCTGAATTACTTTTGAATACATTATGGGAGTGACAGTGATCAATGTGTTACAAATATTTACTATTAAAAACAGTCTTGATCACGATTTATTTGTTAAGGTGACCGGTTTCGACCACTACTGTGGTCATCTTCATACCATTGAGTAGGAACCTCTTTCTGCTGGAGAATTACTACTAAAAATTGGAACTTTTAAGTGAATGCTGATTCTCCAGCAGAAAGAGGTCACCTTAATAAATAAATCGTGATCAAGACTGTTTTTAATAGTAAATATTAGTAAAAAAATTTTCTAAATCTTCATAAACTCAAGTCCCCCTTCTCGCTAGTCTAAAGAACTACTGTACACATTTTGATACGGTCTTGGAATTTCCGGGACCGATGTCTTAGCGTATCTATGTCGAAAACAGGCAAATCGTTGAGATTCTCGGTTCCCAGGAAATACAAAAAATAATTTTTTTTCGAAACTCTCAGTGCGCGAATCCTGTTCGCACTTTATTGAAGTCATCAGACCATACGGCTGAAGGCTGCCTCGAGGCAGAACAGTTTGGGTTCCGGATAAAAGTGCGAACACATGTGAGAAATATTGCCCATACGTTTATAGCATTTGTGGACGCTTTTGACAATGTTCATTGTGAAATGTAACTTATGAATACATTTCACCTATCTTTTAAGCTGCGTTGGCGGGTGTAACTGTGCATTTTACGATGTTCATAAATCTTGTTGCTTGCAGGTTCGAGCTTGTCAGACCCTAAATTTTGAAATAGTAGAGTCGACACCGAATTTTAACTAAACTGCTTCATCTATTCAAAAAAATTAACTTTAATCATTCGACTTGTACACAGTTGGCATCACGAATGCGTGCTGAAAAACTGACCTTCATGTTGTTCCCGCCACATTTCTTTTCTAATTTTACGATAGTGTGTAACATATCTCCGTCTTGTAGCATACAGGACTAGTATAAAAGTACATTTAGAGCGTTACGAATTTGATAGGCTTCAGGAACACAAAGGTAATGGCTTGTTGCAAAGTTATGATCATGCTAATAATTTTACTGTTATTCATGATGTAACGCGGAATTACATAAAATTGACATCATTAATAATGTTATTTATTATCTTTAAATTACTATTAAATTACGGCAGGTCGAAAGATGTTAACATATTGTAAGCATTCTTGCCTCAGTAGCTTTTCATAGAACTAACAACTTTAATAGGACAAAATTGTGGTGTCTTAATTCTAAGAATAGCTGCGTTTTGACCATCACCACATAGGTTTTGCTATCGATTGATTTCATAATTATGCTGGCCATATGGTAGAAAAATACCTGACATATCAAGTGGATTAGAGTCTCAATTACATACGTAAAACAATGTTAGTTGGTGTCCACAGTGGTTTAGTATAAACGCGACATGGGTTCCGAGTTTACCGGTACCGTTAGGTACGGAACGTGTGGTTCCACTCTGCTACGTTACAACTGAGCCACGCTCTTTGAAATTCTGAATGTAACAAGGATGAAGGGATGCCGTAGTTAAGGAGAGAGTGAAACCGGGTTGTAGGCTATCCTGATGCTATTCAATCAGTACATCGAGCAAGCAGTGAATGAAATCGAGGAGAAATTTGGAAAGCGAATTAAAGTTTAGGGAGAAGACATTAAAACTTTGAGGTTTGCAGATGACATTGCAATTCTTTTACAGGCGGCAAAATACATGGAAGAGCGGTTGAGTGGAGTGGATAACGTCTTTAAAACAGGTTGCAAGATGAATATCAATAACAATAAAAGAAGTGTAATGGGAGAAGTCAAATCAGACAGTGCTGTGAGGGAATTAGATTAGGAAATTAAAAACAGTAGTTAAGTTTTGCTTTTTGGACAGCAAAATAAGTGACGATGAGCGAGCGGAGTAGTGCTGTGGTTAGCACACACTGGACCCGCATCCGGGAGGACGACTGTTCGAACACGCTTCTGGCTATCCTGATTTAGGTTTTCCGTGTTTCCCTAAATCGCTTAAGGCAAATGCCGGGATGTTCCCTTCGAAATTGCACGGTCGCTTTCCTTTTCTACCCTTCCCTAATCCGAGCTAGCGCTTCGTCTCTAACGACCTTGTTGTCGACGGGACATTAAACACTAATCTTCTCCTCCTCAGATAAGTGACAATGGTCTAAGTGGAGAACATATAAAAGGCAGACTAGCGAAAGGAAGAGAAGAATTCCTGAAAAAGAACAATTTGGTAAAGCCTAACATACACAACTGACCATTAAAATTGCTACACCAAAAAAAATATGCAGATGATAAACGGGTATTCATTGGACAAATATATTATACTAGAACTGACATGTCATTACATTTTCACGCAATTTGGGTGCATAGATCCTGAGAAATCAGTACCCAGAACAACCACCTCTGGCCTTAATAACGGCCTTGATACGCCTGAGCATTAGTCAAACAGACCTTGGATGGCGTGTACAGGTACAGTTAGTTGCCCGTGCAGCTTCAACAAGATACCACAGTTCATCAAGGGTAGTGACTGGTGTATTGTGACGAGCCAGTTGCTCGGCCACCGTTGACCAGAGGTTTTCAGGACCTGCAACATGCGGTCGTGCATTATCCTGCTGAAATGTAGGGTTTCGCAGAGACCGAATAAAGGGTAGAGCCACGGATCGCAGCACATCTGAAATGTAACGCCGGTCAACTGCTGTTTGTGTATGAGAAATCTGTTGGAAACTTTCCTCATGTCGGCACGTTGTAGGTGTCACCACCGGCTCCAGCCTTGTGTGAATGCTCTGAAAAGCTAATCATTTGCATATCACGGCATCTTCTTCCTGTCGGTTAAATTTCGCGTCTGTAGGAAGTCATCTTCGTGGTGTAGCAATATTAATGGCCAGTAGTGTAGATTTAAAATATTTGGAAGTGTTTAATTGCTTTTCTTGATTGTAGGCATGTATGGAAGTGAAATGTGTGCAATGGACGGCCCGTGTAAGAAGAGAACTTTACTAAATGTGACGTTCCAGGAAGATTCTGATGATTACATGGACCAAGTGCATAAATAATGAATTCGAGAAGAAAACACACCGTGATCCATCAAAACTCGATATTTTGGAGATGGATGGAAGTGCGTCGGGGGGAAGGGTGGGGGGTGGGGGGGTGCTCATCATCATCATCGTAATCTTACTTCCAGAATGAACTTTCACTGTTTTGAGGAGTGTGTACTGATTTTTAAACTTCCTGACACACCTGTGTGAAGATTAGGATGGGCTACTGTCGGAACTGAGGCTGTATTGCACTAATTACAGTGCACACCACTGTTGGAACACCATGCACACGCTCGTGATGTAACTCACAAGGGGAGGCCGCCAATTGTGAAATTCAGATTCGATTCATACTGCGCATAATAAAAGCTCATGGCCAGAGGTGTAATGTGGCAAAGCACCAAGATGCACTTCTCAGCCGTTGTCGAGAAAATCTACAGTTAAAAGAAACCGTTGCAGTGAAATACTCTCTATGATTAATAATTTTCTACAGCGTCGTGGCGCAGCGGTAAGCGCTCGGGTTCGTAATCCGTAGGTCGCCGGATCGAATCTTGCGCCATACAACTTTTTTTATTATGTACACACACACGCACACGCACACACACACACACACACACACACACACACACACACACACACACACACACACATATAAACTATTAATGAATTGCTTATGCATGTTGGTGAAGGCGGATCGCTCTCCAATTGGCTTTGAGCTAAAAATTATGGTAATAAGTCTCGGAAACGAGCCTTAATTGAAGAATTAACGTGTAGTGATTGTTTACGTTGCAGTTGCTTATTTATAGTTTATTGCTAGATGAGTTACATCTTGTGAATGCTTAATAAAAAAAAAAACTTGGTCCTTTCGGTAGCGTTACGAAATTGTACCAGGTATGTCTCAATGTAACGCCGACCCCACATGACGTTGGAAAAGGCTGAGATGATGATGATGATGTCTCTATGGTAAGAACCTTCATTATTTGATTACATCATTAGCGATTAATCACTCGAAACAGTCGCAAAAAGAAAGTTTCTAGCCATATGCGTTCGGAGGAGCCTCGTAAAATTACTTGTAGGAAGGCAGATGCGAGACCCAATTAACACTGATCTACGAAAAAAAAATTGCTGTTGGATAAATAGTGACCTTAGTTACACTTTGAGAGCTGAATTCAGTTGTTTTTAGTTTCTTATTATTGGGATTAGTTTACGGATAATTACGTTTCGCGTAATTTTTTCTTTTTACATTTCTGTTGAAGTTTAACGCTGGAAATTAAGATACAGATCAGCTTTTTATGATTTTACTATCGTACGAAGGGAAATCGGAGACAAACACGTCTCTATAAATTTGTCTTCTAAATTAACGTTGTGAGAAAGTAAAAAATATCTTGCCATATCTTATTGTATATATTGAGTGTCCCTTTTGTCACTAGTCATGCGCCATCAAGAATCCACAAACAAACAGTTTATCTGCTTCCACTCTTTCCGCCCCTCTTTAGTAGAAATGTATCTACAGACACTTTCACAGAGTTCAGCTGATACGTCACTGGAACTCTCTGTGAAGGGATCCAGATGATAATTAGAAACGTACCTTGAGATAGATGCTACATCTCATATCCCGTCATGTTTTTATTATGTTATTCCCCAACCCTTTGTAATTGAGATATTTTCTTTATCCAAGGAAACTCATCCATGGTCTTCTTTGTTTTGTTGTAAAGCATGCTTCAAAATAATCTTTCTGAATCTCTTTGATTTCAGGCTCCGCAAATACACCATGATTTATAATCAAGCTGAAAGACGGGGAGTTTGTCAGCTACATGTGCAGATCCTCTGCCCGTTGTAGCAGTGGCCTTTAAGAGTCGTACCATCAGGCCAAATTTCACGATCTACCACTGTTTTTTTCAACCACTTTCCATATCTACGCAGGCTATTTCCTTTCCTCTAGCCCTGAGAATGTGACTTTGCTCCAGTATGTGAATTTCCCGTGTAAAATTTATTTAGAATCACTCTTATTCATGGCAGGAGAAAGACCGTTGTAAAAAAAATCTAACAAGTTTTGTTACTCTCCCGTTAGATTGTGCCACGTTTGAATGAGCTTCAGCCACTTGTACTTAGTGTTAGAAGAAGATTCATTTTCTCTCTTTACGTTTATCTTAATGTCGTACTTTGTCAATGTAATTTTTACTATCTACATTTCAAATACACTCAATTTGCTCTTCTCTAGTCGCATTTCAGTACCATGCAGTATTTCAAAGTGCACTTTCGGGACTTCCTGCATTCAATTCCTTGTCAGTACTTAGTATCAGCAAAGGTCTGGAGTGGAAGACAACTTTCATTCTTTCTTTATATGCTTCAATCTGCCTCTAATGTCTTCATTATTTACACCTTGCATCGTCATGCTTCCTAGCTAGTGAAGTTCCTCCTCCTACAGTGCCTCCACTAGTCCTGATATTTAGCAGATGTTTATCTACATCTACACTCCGCAGCGGTATGTGGTGGAGAGTACTTCTCTACCACTGTCACTTGCCCCTCTCCTGTTCCAGCTGCGAATGGTTCGCGGGGAAGAATTATCGCTGGTAAGCATGTATGTCGACTCGAATCCTTATAATTTTGTCTTCATGGGCTTTTTGCGAGATATGCGTAGGAAGAACCAACATATTTGGCGACCCTTCTAGGAAAGTTGACTCTCGGAACTTCAACAGTAAACCACTCCCTAATGCAGAACGCCTCTTTTGCAATGCCTGCCACTGGAGTTACACTGTGTTACACTTTCGTGCTTACTAAATGAATCTGTTACGAAATGCTCCTCTTTTCTTCTCTGATTCCTCTATCAGCGCGATCAGGTACAGATCCCACACTGACGAGCAGTATTCAAGTATGGGCCAAAAGAGTGTTTCTCTTTTTTCTCTTCTTTGTTGATGGACTACATTTCATGAGGATTTTTCCAATAAATCTCAGTCTCGCAGCTGTCTTTCCTGCGATTAGTTTTATGTAGTCGTTCGGGACTATAAGTCCCACCGCCACACCTTCACCTGCCCATGTTAGGCAAAATTTTTCTGCCTGACTCATGTAGTACTATCACCGTCAGAGGGTGGTACGGGACTAAAAGTCCCACCGCCACACCTCCAAAGTGAATTGCAGTGACGCAGTCACTGCCCTGTGGAAATTTACTGCCTCACCAACACAGTTAGACCGCAATTGACCGGTGATGCTGTATTGTAACATATCACCCCGGACTACAAGTCCATTAAAAAAAAAAAAAAAAAAAAAAAAAAACCGCTACTTACGCATACTCCTACTACTTCCAGTGATGGTTCTGCAATTGTGTAATCATACAATAATGGCTCTTTCAGTCTATGACTGAGAGTCAATTGCCACTACCCGCACCAAGCTTCGATCCTCTACCGATCTTCCTGCATTTCGCTACGATTTTCTGTTTTTGCGACTTCAGTGTATGCAACAGTTCTTTCTTTCTTTCTTTCACTTACGCCATAGTCCCGCAGCGATCGCAGGGTCGGCGTGGTTACAACGGATTTGGCAAGGTTAGTTTTCAGGGGTGGTCGGCTGCCATTCCTGCCGCCACCCGTACCCCCAAGGATGGAATCAGTGTATCGCAGCTGTCTGCGTCTAGTGTAAATCGGGAAATAGTCGAAGGTGTTTCAAATGTCTGCGACGCGTGTAACTGAGGCGGAACGTGGGGACCAGCCCCGTATTCACCTAGCGGGATGTGGAAAACCGCCTAAAAACAACATCCAGGCTGGCCGGCACACCGACCCTCGTCGTTAATCCTCCGGGCGGATTCGATCTGAGTCCATAAAGCAGCGCGTTAGCGCGCTCGGCTACCATGGCGGTTTCTCTGTATGCAACAGTATCAAACGCAAAAAGCCCACAAGGCCATTTATATATAACGTGCTTACTTATGGTCCTACAAAATTCGCTCAACGCACGCCCGAAGTGAGTTACTCTTACGCCTGAAGACTTCTCTCCGTTGTGAATAACACACTGTGTTCGGTTTGGTATAAACACTTCGATGCAGTAGACAGTTCGTCTGATATCCCTTACGCTCATATATTGTTCACTAGACGACAGTGCAGAACTGTTTCTTTACCCTGCATCATACAACAGTTCATCGTTCTCGTCTTTGTTTTAACTAATCTGTCCGTTCAGGACGTCATATAAGTCTTCCTTTAGCTGTAAGAAGCTGTAAGTACTGTTTCTGAGGCTTACCTGGAAGAGCTAAACGCATTAGATTATAACCGTAGCGAATATTTTGTTGCTGAATGAAAGTTACTACAGTCTGTAACTTTTTAACAACTTCCCAACCCCTGCTGCCGTGAGTAACGGGCGCTTAGTTTCCGCGTGTACCGTGAACAGAGCGGAGCCCCCAACTTGCAGTGCCCTCCTGAAAGGCTGTGCAGCCCCTGCTGGTCATATCTCCGTCACCAGACCCACACCACGACGCGCAGGGCCAACTTGCCCGCCTCAGCGCTTAGGGTTACGGGGAGAGGTGTAGCGCAGCAGAACTTGAGTAATGAGAAATATTTTACGGCCTTCTATTAAGAGCAGCGCTATCAAAGACTTCCGCCAAAGTTTGTCTTTCATCAGCGCTCCTACGTCTGAGCCAGTAATAGCGTCTGAATGTTCATTGCCAATAAACTGATTACCTCTGACTTTCGTCGTACCGATTTGTCCCTCGTTTAGAATCAGCACCTCACTGAACGAGACATTCTGTTCCTCGGAGTCACAACCTGCTTCAGAAAATAGTTAGAGGAGGATTCGCATAGAATCTGACTCTCGGTTGATGACTGAGGTAGCGTTGCCGGAAATACCTCGGAATTGCTTTAGAAAGGAGCAGGGTTCGCATCTGCACCTGACATTCTGCTTTGTTAGCGTTGTGCCATCTGCCGCTGCATGCCGGGTCTGGA
This sequence comes from Schistocerca americana, assembly GCF_021461395.2. NCBI lineage: Eukaryota > Metazoa > Arthropoda > Insecta > Orthoptera > Acrididae > Schistocerca > Schistocerca americana. Next base: position 480,812,136 of record NC_060126.1, read on the forward strand.
GCACCCGCGACCCTACGCCCTCGACCAGTTCACTCTTCAGTCCCTCTCTTACACAGGTCACACCAGTATCCAAGAAAGATAGTAGGAGTAATCCAGTAAATTGCAGGCCCATATCGTTAACGTCGATATGCAGCAGGATTTTAGAACATATATTGTGTTCTAACATTATGAATTACCTCGAAGGAAACGGTATATTGACACACAGTCAACATGGGTTTAGAAAACATCGCTCCTGTGAAACACAACTAGCTCTTCATTCACATGAAGTGCTATAGACAAGGGATTTCAGATCGATTCCGTATTCCTGGATTTCCGGAAGGATTTTTGACACTGTACCACACCAGCGGCTCGTGGTGAAATTGCGTGCTTATGGAATATCGTCTCAGTTATGTGACTGGATTTGCGATTTCCTGTCAGAGAGGTCCACAGTTCGTAGCAATTGACGGAAAGTCATCGAGTAAAACAGAAGTGATTTCAGGCGTTCCCCAAGGTAGTGTTATAGGGCCTTTGCTGTTCCTTATCTATATAAACGATTTGGGAGACAATCTGAGCCGCCCTTAGTGGCCGAGCGGTTCTAGGCGCTACAATCTGGAACCGCACGACCGCTACGGTCGCAGGTTCGAATTCTGCTACGGGCATGGATGTTTGCGATGTCCTTAGGTTAGTTAGGTTTAAGTAGTTCTAAGTTCTAGAGGACTGATGACCACAGAAGTTAAGTCCCATAGTGCTCAGAGCCATTTGAACCATTTTTTTGGAGACAATCTGAGCAGCCGTCTTCGGTTGTTTGCAGATGACGCTGTCGTTTATCGACTAATAAAGCCATCAGAATATCAAAAGAAACTGCAAAACGATTTAGAAAAAATATCTGAATAGTGCGAAAAGTGGCAGTTGACCCCAAATAACGAAAAGTGCGAGGTCATCCACATGAGTACTAAAAGGAAGTCGTTAAACTTCCGTTACACGATAAATCAGTCTAACCTAAAAGCTGTAAATTCAACTAAATACCTAGGTATTACAATTACGAACAACTTAAATTGGAAAGAACACACACAAAATGTTGTGGGGAAGGCTAACCAGAGGCTGCGTTTTATTGGCAGGACACTTAGAAAATGTAACAGAGCTACTAAGGAGACTGCCTACACTACGCTTGTCCGTCCTCTTTTAGAATACTGCTGCGCGGTGTGGGATCCTTACCAGATAGGACTGACGGAGTACATGGAAAAAGTTCAAAGAAAGGCAGTAAGTTTTGTATTATCGCGAAATATGGGAGAGAGGGTCACAAAATTTGGGCTGGAAATCATTAAAAGAAAGGCGTTTTTCGTTGCGACGGAATCTTCTCATGAAATTCCAATCACCAACTTTCTCCTCCGAATGCGAAAATATTTTGTTGACACCGACCTACATAGGGAGAAACGATCACCAAGTTAAAATAAGGGAAATAAGAGCTCGTGCGGAAAGATACAGGTGTTCATTCTTTCCGCGCGCTATACGAGATTGGAATAATAGAGACTTATGAAGGTGGTTCGATGAACCCTCTGCCAGACACTTAAATGTGATTTACAGAGTATCCATGTGGATGTAGAGGTACTTTGTTTTAATTGCTTTTATACATTTTCAATTGTGGAGGGAGCACTCTATTAAACAGTGGATGATCTTTATCGCCATGACTCCACTGGAGCAGGGGTGGGAAAGCTCTGGTGGTTCGACTCCCGTCGCATTCAAAGCAATAGGGACGCCAACCTACAGCATCATCTACAGGGTGATCAAAAAGTCAGTATAAATTTGAAAACTTAATAAACCGCGGAATAATGTAGATAGAAAGGTACAAATTGACACACATGCTTGGAATGACATGGGGTTTTATTACAACAACAAAAAACAAAGTTCACAAAATGTCCGCCAGATGGTGCTGGACAGCAGCACTTTTGTATCTGTTTGCAGATGACACGTTGCATCTTGTGTAGCAGAACAGCTACCAAAATCAATAACATCATGTAAGGTATGTTACTTACGCTTACACCCACTTTTCGGCAATTAAGTTATAAATGTAACTTGTACATAATGTTGTAAACAAAACAAATGTTAACTGCTACCGTGTCGGGTGAGAGGTACGCAGATACGTCACAGAATCGCATCATCCCCAGCCTGGCTGATAAACACCTGCTGGAACGTACGATTGCTATGCAGAATGGCGCTCCACCCCATATTGCTAGACGCGTGAAAGATCTCTTGCGCGCGTCGTTTGATGATGATCGTGTGCTCAGCCGCCACTTCCGTCATGCTTGGCCTCCAGGTCCCCAGACCTCAGTCCATGCGATTATTGGCTTTGGGGTTACCTGAAGTCTCAAGTGTATCGTGATCGACCGACATCTCTAGGGATGCTGAAAGACAACATCCGACCCCAATGCCTCACCATAGCTCCGAACATGCTTTACAGTGCTGTTCACAACATTATTCCTCGACTACAGCTATTGTCGAGGAATGATGGTGGACATATTGAGCATTTCCTGTAAAGAACATCATCTCTGCTTTGTCTTACTTTGTTACGCTAATTATTGCTATTCTGATCAGATGAAGCGCCATCTGTCGGAAATTTTTGAACGTTTGTATTTTTTTGGTTCTAATAAAACCCCATGTCATTCCAAGCGTGTGTGTCAATTTGTACTTCTCTATCTACATTACTCCGTGATTTATTCAGTTTTCAAATTTATACTGACTTTTTGATCACCCGGTATTTCACTCCTCTTGGTTTTTATTACTGACGGTCCAACTGAATGCCGCATATTTAAAAGGAGCAACACCTAAAAGGCAACAGAACAACGTCCAGAACGAATACGTTTTCTAGAAAATACTCGTCAGTACAAAGGAGACGCGACAGAAAGTGCGTTGGTTTGGACGTCGGCCAGAAATGTTACACAGACTCACGAGGCATCACGTGAGTCACGTGAGCGGCATTGCGTTAGCGGTGACCATATGTGGTCATACTGGGGGCCCCGCAGAGCAGTGTCTGGAAGGGGTTAGCGCGGCCTGCCGCACAGTACCAGGTGTACCGCTATGAAATGAGCTTTTTGTGAAAATGAAACACTAATTTTGAATTGAAAACTAAAAACATTTTATTCAAAGTACTGACCATTGCTTTCTCTACATTTTGACCACCTTTCTGCCAATCTGCGGACACCACGCCAATAGAAATGTTCGTCTTTTGAAGCAAACCGGACACCCAATTTTCGACTTCTTCCTAGGAGTCGAAGTGTTCCTCAGCCAATGCGTGTCCCATTGATGAAAACAAATGGTAGTCGGAAGGAGCCAAGTCTGGTAAATACGGCGGGTGGGGTAGCAGCTCCCAGCCAAGTGTTTTGATTGTATCCTGAAACAGTTTTGCTTTGTGTGCAGGTGCATTGTCGTGTAAAAAAAAAATTCCTTTGCCATGTCTTCTGACCCATTCTGGTCTTTTTTCGTTCAATGCATAGTTCAAATTGATCATGTTGTTGTCTGTAGCGATTATTATTCACAGTTTCACCGGGTTTTGGAACCTCATGATACACCACACCTTTCTGATCCCACCAAACTTCTTGCCGGATCGATCTGGTTTTGCAGTCGATGTTGATGGTTGTCCCGGATTAACCAATGATTTTTCCCGTCTTGGATTCTTAAAATAAATCCATTTTTCATCGCCAGTAACAATTCAATGCAAAACTGATTTTCTTTCATCTCTTTGAAGCAGAATCTGACAAATGGTTTTTCGGTTTTCCATGTCTTTCATTCAATTCATGTGGCACACATTTTCCTCACTTTTGGATCTTTCCCATAGCTTTCAAACGCTCAGAAATTGTTTGTTGTGCAACATTTAGCATTGCTGCCATTTGCTTCTGACTCAAAGTATCATCTTCCTCTAATATTGCTTGCAATTAGGCGTCTTCGAACTTTTTTGGTGGTCTTCCACCTTCTTCTTTTCTTACATCAAAATCATTATTTCGCAATCGTTGAAACCATCTTTTGCATGTTGCTTCTGATAGAGCATGATCACCATATGCCTCGACAAGCACTCGATGCGACTGTGCAGCACTTTTTTTCAAATGAAAGCAAAAAATTAATGCTTTCCGCAAATCATCACTTTCTGGTACAAAATTCGACATTGTTAACACGATGAAAACATATGATGTTTGTTCCATGACTTGATGTATACTAAATATCTTTGACAGATGTCATACCAACCAAACAAAAAAATAATTACGGCTCGTTCACAACCAGATGTTCCCTATCGACACATTTGTATCTTAACGCTCATTTCATACCGGACACCTGGTATAAAGGCAGAGTCGGCGTAGCCTGTAGAGAGTTCAGTACAGACAGCCGTACAGGAGGGACGTCCATGTAAGTCAGGTCTGCGGCCGGGACTTACAGTACTCGCTCTGGCTCTGCTCGCACTCATGCTTAGCCACGTACCTCCCTCCATGGGATTTTGCAACCAGTAGTTGTGTACCTTCATTCATTATCCTCATACGAACAATAGCGATTGTAACTACTCAGGCAGGTCATGGCTTTGTTCGATTATTTCCCGAGTCAGTTCCATAACTCTTTCATACTTTCAGTTAGCCATCTCCACATCAGCTGACTGGAAGAACCTTCTCCAGTCTCCAACGCCATTAAATTCCTAAACCGCTGACTGGACGCGACATAATGGCCATTACATTTGTAGCCTTCTCACTTTTACAGTTATGAATCTGCTGGCTAGAAGACATTCTTTTGCTTTGTAACAGTCTTCGCACTTCATCCGGCTGGCAAGTGTATGGTATGGCTTTTCTCGCCATTGGGTGAGCCCTGGGAGACACCTCATCTGCTCCGACCCATGTACCGGCCCGATCCAGACACTTCTTCCTAAATTCTTTCTCAGATCTGGCATCAGTATTGCCTTCAATGCGTTGGTCTTACCGTTACTACGTACTTTCATCATCATAACATGTACCCGGTGATCAAAGAGTCAGTATAAATTTGAAAACTTAATAAACCACGGAATAATCTAGATAGAGAGGTAAAAATTGATACACATGCTTGGAGTGACATGGGGTTTTATTAGAACAAAAAAAAAAACAAAGTTCACAAAATGTCCGACAGATGGGGCTGGACAGCAAAATTGCTTCCGTGATGGGTGAGAGGTACGCCGATATGTTACAGAATCGCATCATCCCCAGCCTGGCTAATAAACACCTGCTGGAACGTACGATGTTTATGCAGGATGGCGCTCCACCCTATATTGCTAGACGCGTGAAAGATGTCTTGCGCACGTCGTTTGGTGCTGATCGTGTGCTCAGCCGCCACTTTCGTCATGCTTGGCCTCCCAGGTCCCCAGACCTCAGTCCGTGCGATTATTGGCTCTGGGGTTACCTGAAGTCGCAAGTGTATCGTGATCGACCGACATCTCTAGGGATGCTGAAAGACAACATCCGACGCCAATGCCTCACTATAACTCCGGGCATGCATTACAGTGCTGTTCACAACATTATTCCTCGACTACAGCTATTGTTGAGGAATGATGGTGGACATATTGAGCATTTTCTGTAAAGAACATCATCTTTGCTTTGTCTTACTTTGTTATGCTAATTATTGCTATTCTGATCAGATGAAGCGCTATCTGTCGGACATTTTTTGAACTTTTTTTTTGTTCTAATAAAACCCCATGTCATTTCAAGCATGTGTGTCAATTTGTACCTCTCTATCTACATTATTCCATGATGTATTCAGGAGGGACGTCCATGTAAGTCAGGTCTGCGGCCGGGACTTTAAGTACTCGATCTGGCTCTCCTCGCACTCATACTTAGCCACGTACCTCCCTCCATGGGATTTTGTAATCAGTAGTAGTGTATTTTCATTCATTATCCTCAGACGAACAATTAACGATTGTAGCTACTCGGGCAGGTCATGCCTTTGTTAGATTATTTCCCGACTGAGTTCCATAAAAATAGTTCAAATGGCTCTGAGCACTATGGGACTCAACTTCTGAGGTCATTAGTCCCCTAGAACTTAGAACTAGTTAAGCCTAACTGACCTAAGGACATCACACACATCCATGCCCGAGGCAGGATTCGAACCTGCGACCGTAGCGGTCTCGCGGTTCCAGACTGCAGCCCCTAGAACCGCACGGCCACTTCGGCTGGCCGAGTTCCATAACTCTTTCATACTTTCAGCTAGCCATCTCCACATTAGCTGACTGGAAGGACCTTCTCCAGTCTCCAACGCCATTAAACTTCTAAACCGCTCACTGGACGCGACATAATGGCCATTACATTTCTAACCTTCTCGCTTTTACAGTTATGAATCAGCCGACTAGAAGACATTCTTTGCTTTGTAACAGTCTTTGCACTTCATCGGTTCTTTTCTTGAGCCCTGGGAGACACCTCATCTACACCGACCCACGTACCGGCACAATCCATACACTTCTTCCTAAATTCTCTCTGAGATCTGGCATCTGTATTGGTCCTACCGTTACTACATACCTTTATCGTCAGAACGTGTAATTTGCGGAATCGCTAGTTCCGAATGAACCACCACTGAATCGAGGGACAGATGACCTTGGTGTTCAGTCCCTTAACCTCCATCTACCAACCAGCCAGCCAACCATTTTCGATATCTTTCCCTCGTCCATTCGTTTGTCATGGCAAAACCACCTCAGACACATCCTGGTCAGTTTTTCTCTAAAGGACCTAGTGTTCTTTCTCATTTTTACCGCATACTTCCGAGTTTTTCTGGTCCGTAGCACGACCTGTTTGGTTGTTGAGCAGGTCTCTAGGCTACTTGCTGTAATATTGAGTAGTATTTTGCCCAGTGAGCTATCGATCGATCGATGGCGATGTGTACGAGCCGCGGCCCAGCGTTTGGCAACCAGTGACGTAAACGACAACTCGCGCTGCTGCTGCTGCTGCCGCCCTGGTTGATCGCCGCCACTTCCGCTGGCGCTGCAGGCGCCTCGCTGCTGATTGGTTGCCGCAGGGGCTGCAGGCCCGCGCGCCGGAAGTGCGTCGATCTGCGAACGCACCGCGTCGCGTCGTGGATGTCCCCTGGCCATTAGGCTCCCTAATTAAGCTGCGGGGGAGGTGTTTCGAGCCGTGGCCACACCGCGGCCGGTCCGCGGGACAGAAACACCAGTACTGGGGGAGTACGCGTTGATTCTAAAGGCAGCGGAAGGAGAAGTCAGACGCCAACTGTTGAAAGAACTCGAAGCCAGAACCTCCAAGCTGAATTAATCTGTGACTGTAGTTCAGTTTAGTGTGACATCAACACCTGTCTGCAGTTCTCCACTCCTCGTACATCTACGTCTCTCTCATTATTACGAGAATACGTAATTCCACTCATTTCTCCTCCTCCTTGTAAAATACCGAATCAATACTGCCTACACAATGACTTTCCATGGAACGGACGTTTGTCATAATTCTGAATGAAATTAAATTGAGGGGTGTATTCACTTTACTAAAATACAGTTTTTAGCTGGCTTCGTTGCCATTTTCTTGGTCTGCTTTGTACAAAGCACATCCACTGATACTACGATTATGAAAGTCTGGCGAATCTCTATGTACGAAATGAAGTAAATATTTGCACTCTGAATACTTGTATTTAAACTCTTCAAGCATCTGAATAAAAAAAAAAAAAATCATTCACTTTTATGAACTTTCATTTCCAATTAAAGTGTCTGCTTTCTACTTGGTGCTTTAAATTAATAGATTTTTACGTTAAATCTGCAAAATTCGTTCTAAACATAGAAGACATAAATAATTCAGTACGAAATGACGAATTTTAGTGGACACAGTTTTATATAGACACACAAATTCACAAAATGAAATTACCGAAACCCGACGGTATGGAAGAATTCCGAACATGTCGGAGGTTTGATTACGTCACCTCTTCCTCCTCACCTTCTTCTCGTTGCCTTTGTGTGGCCATGAGTACTTTTCTTGTCTACATCTACACTCCGTAATCCACCTTATATCGTCTAGTGGACGATATAAGGGTCTAAGGCGCTGCAGTCATGGACTGCGCGGCTGATCCCGGCGGAGGTTCGAGTCCTCCCTCGGGCATGGGTGTGTGTGTTTGTCCTTAGGATAATTTAGGTTAAGTGGTGTGTAAGCTTAGGGACTGATGACCTTAGCAGGTTAAGTCCCATAAGATTTCACGTACATTTGAACTTTTTTTTGACGATATAAGGTGCCCCACTACGTCTTTCTCTGTTTTCTGTTCCAGTCATGAGTACTCCCCTGCTAGAACGACTGTTGGTAACCTTCCTTGTGAGTTCCAAACGTTCTTGTGGAGTCAACTGAACCTACCGATACCGGACGTGTTTCATGTGACGTAAGCGTGTGCGAACAGAAAGCTAGCAATATTTTTTGTGTCTATTTTAACTAACACGAATTATATACAGAAGAATGGAAAAGTTGATAGAAACAGACCTCGGGGAATACCACTTCAGATTCCGGAGAAATGTAGGAACAAGTGAGGCAATACTGACCCTACGTCTTAGAAAATAGGTCACGGAAAGGCGAATCTACTTTTACAGCATTCATAAATTTAGGGAACGGTTTTGATAACGTCGGCTGGAATACATTCTCTGAAATTCTTCATGAATCCGGGTCAAAATACAGAGAGTGAAAGGCTATTTACAACATGTGTAGAAACCAAACGGCAGTTACACAAGTCGCTGCGTGAGAAAGGTAGGACTGGTTGAGAAGGAAGGAAGAGCACATTGAGCAAGCAGTAAAGGAAACCAAAGAAAAATTTGAAGAAGTATTTGAAATTCGGGGAAAAGAAACAAAAACTTTGAGGTTTGCAGATTACATTGTAATCCTGCCAGAGACAGTAAAGGACTCGGAAGAGGCGTTGAATGGAATAAACAGTGTCTTGAAAGGAGGATACCAGACGAACAGCAATAAATGCGAAACAAGGATAGTGGGATGTAGTCGAATTAAATCAGGTGATGCTGAGAGAATTGGGTTAGGAAACGAGACACTAGAAATTAGATGAATTTTTTCTTTGAACAGAAAGTAACTGATGATGACCAATTAGAGTGGATATGAAATGAACACTGGAGATGGAAGAAAAGCGTTTCTGAAGAAGAGACTTTGTTAACACCGACTAAGGTTTAAATGTTAGGAAGGCTTTTTTCAGGATACTTGTCTAGATTATAGCATTGCATGCAAGTGAATCGTCGACAGCAAACAGTTCAGACAAGAAGACAATAGAAGCTACGGAAGAATTCTAAAGATTAGATGGGTAGGTCATGTAGTTAATGAGGTATTACGGAGTCGAACTGGAAAGAAAAGAAATTTGTGTCGTAGTTTGACTAAAAGAAGGGATCAGTTGGCATGATACATTCTGAGAGATTAAGGTTCAAAAAATGGCTCTGAGCTCTATGGGACTTAACATCTGAGGTCATCAGTCCCCTAGAACTACTTAAACCTAACTAACCTAAGGACATCACACACATCCATGCAGGATTCGAACCTGCGACCGTAGCGGTCGCGCGGTTCCAGACTGTAGCGCCTAGAACCGCTCGGCCACTACGGCCAGCCAGATATTAAGGAGTTATCATTTAAGTATTGCAGGGAAGTGGGGCGGGAGAGGTAAAAATTTATGAGGGTAGAGGGAGACCAAGAAATGAATATAGTAAGCAAGTTCAAAAGGTGTTCGTTGCAGTAGTTAACCTTAGCCGAAAAGGCTTGCACAAGTTAGAGTAGCGTGGAGAGCTGCATCGAAGGATTCCTTGGACTGAAGACAACAAGAACAAGAACATTATTGTTTTGGAATGTAGGTTGTGGTGATAGACTGAAGTAGCAGTATAAAATTTGACAGCCATGACAGTGCATTGTAAACAAAAACATTATTAGCCTATCTTTGAAGAAGCAGCTGTCATAAAGAATATTGTGAAACGTTCGTATGCGTAGTTTACTGAGTAATTTGTGTGTGTCCTGTTAACACTTAAACATTCCCTCCAATAAATGCTTAAGAACGAAAATGAGGCGTTGAAATTTCCAAGCAGATTAAAACTGTGTGCCAGACCGAGACTCGAACTCGGGACCTTTGCCTTTCGCGGGCAAGTGCTCTACCATCTGAGCTACCAAAGCACGGCTCACGCCCCGTCCTCACAGATTTACTACCGCCAGTACCTCGTCTCATACCTTCCAAACTTTACAGAAGCTCTCCTGCGAACCTTGCAGAACTGGTACTCCTGAAAGAAAGGATATTGCGGAGACATGGCTTAGCCAGAGCCCGGGGGATGTTTCCAGAATGAGATTTTCACTCTGCAGCGGAGTGTGCGCTGATATGAAACTTGCTGGCAGATTAAAACTGTGTGTACACGAGGTACTGACGGAAGTAAAGCTGTGAGGACGGGGCGTAAGTCGTGCTTGGGTAGCTCAGATGGTAGAGCACTTGCCCGCGAAAGGCAAAGGTGCCGAGTTCGAGTCTCGGTCCGGCACACAGTTTTAATCTGCCAGGGAGTTTCATATCAGCGACGACTCCGCTGCAGAGTGAAAATCTCATTCTGGAAAATGAGCCATTGTCCGCCAGAAAAAATTACAGTAGTAGACGAAACGCAGCTGACGAGTTACATATTGCAGTGAAACAAAATATTTCAAAAGGCTCTGAGCACTATGGGACTTAACATCTGAGGTCATCAGTCCCCTAGACTTTTATCTACTTAAACCTGACTAACATAAGGACATCACACACATCCATGCCCGAGGCAGGATTCGATCCTGCGACCATAGCAGCAGCAGCAGCGCGGTTCCGGACTGAAGCGCCTAGAACCTCTCGGCAACAGCGAAACAAGTGTGGCCAGATCGCCATTATCGGCAATTATTGGTAGTAAAATAAAGAGTCTTGGAAATATTTGTTGCGGGTTGCCTTCTCCACTGACAGACCTTTATTAGCGTCTGCGCGTTGTGGTTCGTGTACAGGAAACCGATGAGGATGACTTTTGCAGTGAAAGTGGACAGGGCCCCAGTGCAAAGTGCCAAAAGCAATTAGAAACGGGATGTAATCGTGTCGCGCGGGTCGTTCCGCGTCTCCGGGACGGTTCGCCGCTAACAACGTCCGCACACGGCCCCCGGCGTGTCCCGCTGGATCCTGCGGCGGCGAGATACACTGCTGCTGCCGCCGTTCGAATTTGTATTCGCGGCTGCGCGCGGCCCTAATTAAACTGCTGTTTACAAGTGACTCCCTGCGGAGCCACGCGAGTTGGCCGGATCTAGCCGCTGAGCCCGGCGATCCGGGCGCGCACGCCTGCGGAATACGGTCCTGAGGATGGAGGTCGCAGCGCCGGGTCGAAACGCCTCCGCCGCTGCTGTTGCACGACAACTTGCTGCCTGCAGCCTGACTCGGCCGCGAGTTCCCTCTTCCTCTCCCCCCCCCCCGCCCCCCCCCCCCCCCCCCCCCCCCCGCACTGCTGGCAGAAATTGATTCCCACAGCGCTTGTGGCTCTCTCGCTCTCCCTGCTGCTCGCCTTTGCCTGCAAGCGGAACCGCGGAGGCTTCGGTGTACGCGGCCGGTACTGGACTTCACAGACAAGATGATGCATTCGTTCAGAAGGTTCAAATGGCTCTAAGCACTATGGGACTTAACATCTGAGGTCATCAGTCCCCTAGAACTTCGAACTACTTAAACCTAACTAACCTAAGGACATCGCACTCATCCATGCCTGAGGCAGGATTCGAACCTGCGACCGTAGCAGTCGCGCGGTTCCGGACTGAAGCGCCTAGAACCGCTCGGCCACAAAGACCGGCGATGCATTCGTGTTAATTGTTTGTTTCGTCTCTGCTTTCGTCATGAGGGCCACTCTGAAAGTAATGCCTCTCTAATCGTCCTTCATTAGGTTGTTAACGTAGACAGAATGTAGAATTATCCGGAAATAGCAAAGAACAGCAAGGATTCTGGAAAAACAGGAGCGCAATAGATGCTGTTTTCGCTTTAAGACAGGTTGTGGAAGTATCCACAGATTTTAACAACCCACCTTTCCTGTGCTTCGTTGACATCATATGATTAGGAAAAGGAAATAGTTCAAATCTTAATCGACAAGACAGTACCAATGGGTTTAGTAAAAAAAAAAAAAAAAAAGTGTGTGTGTGTGTGTGTGTGTGTCTGTGTTAAAACAAGGATTGAAATACACGAAGGATTCGCAGGTGAAATTATACTAGATTAAGTCCTCTCCTTTTCAGCCTAATAGTGGGAAATAAAGTGGTAAATATTATGTATTAGGCTGATGACAATTAATGAGGATAATTTACAAAGGTTACTTCACCAGTTTAATGGTTCAAATGGCTCTGAGGACTATGGGACTTAACTTCTGAGGTCATCAGTCCCCTATAAATTAGAATTACTTAAACCTAACTAACTTAAGAACATCATACACATCCATGCCAGAGGCAGGATTCGAACCTGCGACCGTAACGGTCACGCGGTTCCAGACTGTAGCGCCTAGAACCGCTCGGCCACCCCGGCCTCACCAGTTTAATAAAACGGCTAAGCTCTATAATTTGGAAATCCCTTCTAAAAAAACTAAGAGTATGGTAGTACCAAAAGCACTTGTACGAAATAATTTGAAAGTAGACGGTGTGTCAATCGAACAACTGATGAGCTTTTATTATTAAGGGACTTACCACCAGCTACTACAAAGACTTAACCATGGAATGAAAAATTAAGTAACAAAGGTAGCAAGCTTAGCCGGATGCCTGCAAAATACTGTCTGGAGAAACAAATTAATGGCAACAGAGGGCAAAATAAAAATATATAAAGCAATGGTGGGTCCTGTTTTGGCATATGCAGCAGAAAGTAGAGCAGAGACGAAAAAGATCAAACCAAAAGTTAATGGCAGTGAAAATGAAGGTACTGAGATAGAGCCAAGGAGTAACCACGTCGAACAAAAGAACAAATGTATTGATAAGGGAACAGTTTGGAATGCAAGATAGAAACAAATGAATGAAGACAAGAGAAGGGAATTGGAGGAATCATGTTGAAAGGATGGACTTCACAAAACTTGCTGAAATTTGTAAACATGAACGACCGCGAGGGAAGCTACTACCTGGACGACCACCCGAGATATATGACAACAGTTGGTCAAGTACATCTACGGATTGAGGTAGACAAACAGGGGAAACCCTAGTAAATAGGAAAATGAGAAGAGGTAGTAAACATGAATTTGGCGCACTTCCACGAATCTTTTTCTACAGCCCAACCCAACAACAGTTCTGCTGCCTGGGAAGTAAAATGGCACATGGCGGGCGAAGCAAGGTGTCCATTAAAAAAAAAAAAAAAAAAGCAGACAGGTGAAGGGGGCCTTTCTCGCCAACAGACGTCTACTAGTATCAAACATATTTATTAATTTGTAGAAGAAATTTCAGAGAGTGTACGTTTGAAGCACAGCATTCTATGGGAGTGAATCACAGACTGGTAAAACCGGAAAGGAGTAGAATCTGAGCGTCTGACACGTGGTTTTGTAGAAGATAGTTGAAAATCAAATGGACTGATAAGATACTATACGATGGGCGATGGAAGGAAGACGTGGGAAACACTGGCAAGAAGAAGGGACAGAATGGTTGGACATCTGATAAGACATCTTTGTGGTAGTGGAAGGAGCGGAAGGGGTAAAAACTGTTGAGAAAGCCAGAGATCGGAATATATCCAACAAATAATTCAGGACGCCTGAGATGAAGAGGCTGCCACAAGAGGGGAATTCGTGGTGGACCACATGGAACCTGTCTGAAAACTTTCTTTTTTCAACTGATGGTAAAAACAGCCAATAGGTTGTAAAAATTGTGAAATTTCTTCCACTGCGTTAGGCTGTCTGGTACAGCAACCGTATATAGAATATTTGAATTAAAAAGTATTGGTTGCAACTTATTCTATTACAGCATATTTAAAAAAAACGGCTCTGTGCTTCAGTGTAACAAACAGCTATTTTACTGTTTTTAATACGTTGTAAAAGCAAAATTTTAAAATAATCTGAAGATGTCCCACGAAGCCGAAACGCGTTGGTATTAAAAGAATAAGATACAATCAAGACTATTTTTAATTCAGATGCAAAAAGGTTATTGTATTGACCTGGTTTCGATACCAGAATTATCAGAATAAGTTATAGCGACCTGTAAAAATTTTTATCAACATAGGAGAATACCAAACACATGAAAAACCTTAAGTAGCTCTAGAAGTATTACAAACAGAACAGTTATTGCTTAAATGCATGGAGACATAACAAAACCGTCTGAACTGAAATGCTCAAGTAAAGTAAGTGAAAGTGATACCCTAAAGCCAGCATTAACTTCACAAGCACAGCAAGCCGCTAGGACTGACACCGAATTACTCCGCTATGTGGAGACAACGCAGTGAAAGCCACGTGTGTTGCGCGAATAGCGTAGAGCAGCGCAAAATTACGGAAATGCTAATATTTTAAATGAAAATAGTTGTTACAAGAGACAAAGTTTAATAACAGAAGTAAAAAAATAGGTAATAAAGGGATTGTACAGGAAGTGTTACAAAATGAAGCAGCCGTCGATACGCGCCTTCTGTCCAGTGCAGATAGTATCGAAGCGCTTAAAATCAACATAATTAACGTAATGGAAATACCAGCTATGGAATACAATAAAACAATTAAAAGAGGACTAAAACGATGTTTCAAAACAGTGTGTAAAGACCTTCAGCCAAAGAACGACAGTATGTCAAAAACTTCGGAATAGCGATTTGAAGCCGATAGAGTTGTAGCTCTTCATTAAGAATGAGACCATAAAAAACGGACATATGCTTAAAAATTTCCAGGCTTGCTGTCGGCCCACACACACTGAAGAGCAAAACAAACGGGTACACCTGTCTAATATCGTGCAGGACTCCAACGAGTGCGCAGAAGTGCCGCAACACGACTTCGCAAGGACTCGACTAATATCTGAAGTTGTGCTGGAGGGAATTGACACCATGAATCCTGCACGGCTGTCCATAAATCCGTACGACTACGAGGGAGTGGAGCTTTCTTGTGAACAGCAGGTTGCAAGGCATCCCAGATATGCTAAATAATGTTCATGTCTGAGGAGTTTTTTGGCCAGCGGAAGTTTTTTAACTCTGAAGAGTGTTCCTGGAGCCACTCTGTAGCAATTCTCGACGCGTGGAGTGTCACAGTGTCCTGTTGGAATTGTCCAAGTCCGCCGGAATGCACAATGGACACGAATGGATGCAGGTGATCAGACAGGATGCTTACGTACATGTCACCCGTCACAGTCGTATCTAGAAATATCAGGGGTCTCATATACCTCCAACTGCACACGTCCCACACCATTAGCCTCCACCAGCTTGAATAGTCCCCTGGTGACATGCAGGGTCGATGGATTCATGAGGTTGTCTCCATAGCCGTACACACCCATCTGCTCGATGCAATTTGAAACCAGAATCGTTCGACCAGGCAACATGTTTCCAGTCACCAACAGTCCAATGACGGTGTTGACGGGCCCAGGCGAGGCGTAAAGCTTTGTGTCGTGCAGTCATCAAGGGTACATGAGTGGGCCTTCGATGACGTTTCGTTGAATGGTTCGCACGCTGACACTTTTTTGATGGTCCAACTTCGAAATCTGCAGCAATTTGTTGAATGGTTGCACTTCTGTCACGTTGAACGGTTCTCTTCAGTCGTTCTTGGTCCCATTCTTGCAGGATCTTTTTCCGGTCACAGCGATGTCGGAGATTTGATGTTTTACCGGATTCCTGATATTCATGGTACACTCGTGAAATGGTCTTACGGGAAAACTCCACTTCATCGCTAACTCGGAGGTGCTGTGTTCCATCGCTCGTGCGCCAACTATAACACCACATTTAAACTCACTCAAATCTTGATAACCCTTTGCCGACCGCAGCGCCACATTCTACCTGTTTACATATCTCTGTATTTGAATATGCACGCCTATACGAGTTTCTTTGGCGCTTCAGTGTATGTTGGTTGAGGAAATTTGTTATTCCATCTCTTTAAAACGCTGCCTCATCTGAGACAAACAACGGATTGGAAATTTGTGCAACAAACCATGAGCAACAATTCTCCCGTGGTGGGTGATCGGCTGGCGTAAGGCACTGCACTCGTTGATGGTAATACGGATAAACGAGTCGCTCGTGAAGTATCCTCAAAGTTGAAATTGTATTGATTCCACATGCCAGGGCCGTTTGTCTTTCGTTGATACCTGACTCTTCTTCGAAAGCTCATAGAACGTACTCTTTGTAGTTAGGTTTGCGAGCAACACACGGTCTTGCTCGATCAGTAGTCTGTAGTGCTACGGATACTTTACGATTCGCGCGGCCATACATAAAAATCATGTCTGCCTGCTTACGAATCGAATATCCTGTCATGTTTGAATGGAATACTTTCAGCTTACTACCTGCGGTACTGTACAGAATGGACACACTGAAGACGGGCGGATGACGAATATACACCGGTGTACCTGGCAACACAATGCCATCTACGATATTGTTGTTGTGGTCTTCAGTCCAGAGACTAGTTTGATGCAGCTCTCCATGCTACTCTATCCTGTGCAAGGTTCTTCATCTCCCAGTACTTACTGCAACCTACATCCTTCTGAATATGCTTAGTATATTCATCTATTGGTCTCCCTCTACGATTTTTACCCACCACGCTGCCCTCCAATACTAAATTGGTGATCCCTTGATGCCTCAGAATATGTCCTACCAACCGATCCCTTCTTCTAGTCAAGTTTTTCCACTAAATCCTCCCCAATTCTCTTCAGTACCTCCTCATTAGTTATGTGATCTACCCATTTAATCTTCAGCATTCTTCTGTAGCACTACATTTCGAAAGCTTCTATTCTCTTCTTGTCTAAACTATTTATCGTCCATGTTTCACTTCCATACATGGCTGCACTCCATACAAATACTTTCAGAAACGACTTCCTGATACAATGAGACAAAGCGGTGCATAGATAAAGTTATTGGGTAGCTGAAAAGCTGTTGAACGTCAAATTTCATTAATAACTCGAAAACGAATATGAACAGGGTGCAAAATAGACGAAGTACATTACAAAAGAAATAATACAACCTCACTTACGACACAAACAGCAGGTAGGAATTTGTGAACAGGCCATCGGATCACTAGTCCACCATTCCCAGCTCCTTCTTTATGGCTGTGCTCGAAAAATTCCAGCATCAAATTTACGAACCGCTCTATCCTTGACTCGGCAGCCTTTTCAAGACCTGAAAGGAACCTTCTATCCACCGAGGCAAACCCTCCCTCTTGCCGCTCGCCGCCCCCTTCTTTCTACCCCTCCCTCCCCGCAAAACGGAGTTCTACTCCAGAACTTTTATTGTACAAACAACAAAGCCGTCCAGAAACTCTGAAAGAGATCCACCCGGCTTTTACGGGCCTCGAAACGAGAGCTAACGCGCTCCCATTCCATCACCGCCGGGCGTACGTCTTGATTGACTGTTTTAGGAGGGTGATCGGGGGTCGTATTTTAGTGCCCTGCCCGTGTGGAACGAGATGGACCGGAATGGCTGTTCTCTCGGCAGAGGAAGCCACGGCCGTTATACGGGGATTTTTTTTTTTTTTTTCCTGCGTGTGTTTACTGTCCCGCTTCTCCCTTCCCAGTTCCGCAGACTTCATTTCTGAGGCGGAGATCCGCCGGTATGCGTTACGTGTTTACTCCAACAAGTTTTTATTTGGAGGCTTTTCGGGAGCAACGGAGTACTATTTCGGCATCCGCCACGCACTTTCTGCCTCCTTCCGGTTCCTTTGTTTCTTCCGTAGGAGTG
Source organism: Schistocerca americana (assembly GCF_021461395.2). Lineage (NCBI taxonomy): Eukaryota > Metazoa > Arthropoda > Insecta > Orthoptera > Acrididae > Schistocerca > Schistocerca americana. The sequence goes on from NC_060126.1 coordinate 480,829,908, forward strand.
GTTTCCTGCTTACGGCTTCGGGCGTAATGAAGTCGGTATTTCGGAACAAACTTGAAGTTCATCACTCACGTCAGACATAGAAACCTCGCATCTGAGTTAAAAGCTTTGTTCGACTGGTTGTGGACATCACGGAAAGAAACATGTCATCTGCGCGGCATGGATTTTTCATTATGTAACTGATCCGACACTATTCATAGACCCCATGAACTTGTGAATAATATGTACGATACACGCACACATACAACACTGTTGTTGTTGTTCTGGTCTTCGGTCCTGAGACTGGTTTGATGCAGCTCTCCATGCTACTCGATCCTGTGCGAGCTTCATCATCTCCCAGTACTTACTGCAACCTACATCCTTCTGAATCTGCTTTGTGTATTCATCTCTTGGTCTCCCTCTACGATTTTTACCCTCCACGCTGCCTAGCCGGCCGAAGTGGCCGTGCGGTTAAAGGGGCTGCAGTCTGGAACCGCAAGACCGCTACGGTCGCAGGTTCGAATCCTGCCTCGGGCATGGATGTTTGTGATGTCCTTAGGTTAGTTAGGTTTAACTAGTTCTAAGTTCTAGGGGACTAATGACCTCAGCAGTTGAGTCCCATAGTGCTCAGAGCCATTTGAACCTCCATGCTGTCCTCCAGTGCTAAATTTGTGATCCCTTAATGCCTCAGAACATGTCCTACCAATCGGTCCCTTCTTCTTGTCAAGTTGTGCCACAAACTCCTCTTCTCCCCAATTCTATTCAATACCTCCTCATTAGTTATGTGATCTATCCACCTAATCTTCAGCATTCTTCTGTACCACCACATTTCGAAAGCTTCTATTCTCTTCTTGTCCAAACTATTTATCGTCCACGTTTCACTTCCATACATGGCTACACTCCATACAAGTACTTTCAGAAACGACTTCCTGACACTTACATCTATACTCGATGTTAACAAATTTCTCATCTTCATAAACGCTTTCCTTGCCATTGCCAGTCTACATTTTATATCCTCCCTACTTCGACCATCATCAGTTATTTTGCTCCCCAAATAGCAAATCCCATAGTGCTCAGAGCCATTTGAACCCAAATAGCAAAACTCCTTTATTACTTTAAGTGTCTCATTTCCTAATCTAATTCCCTCAGCATCACCCGACGTAATACGACTACATTCCATTATCCTCGTTTTGCTTTTGTTGATGTTCATCTTACATCCTCCTCTCAAGACACTGTCCATTCCGTTCAACTGCTCTTCCAAGTCCTTTGCTGTCTCTGACAGAATTACAGTGTCATCGGCGAACCTCAAAGTTTTTAATTCTTCTCCATGGATTTTAATACCTACACCGAATTTTTCTTTTGTTTCCTTTACTGCTTGCTCAATATACAGATTGAATAACATCGGGGAGAGGCTACAACCCTGTCTCACTCCCTTTCCAACCGCTGCTTCCCTTTCATGTCCCTCGACTTTTATAACTGCCATCTGGTTTGTGTACAAATTTTAAATAGCCTTTCACTCCCTGTATTTTACTCCTGCCACCTTTAGAATTTGAAAGAGAGTATTCCAGTCAACATTGTCAAAAGCTTTCTCTAAGTCTACAAACGCTAGCAAATTGTGGTAGTAGAATAACTTATTACAACTTCCTGTCCCCCAAATCATTTATGTAACCATTGTTTAAAACATAATGATTTTTTCTCTCTATGATGATGAAGTACTAAGCCCGAAATAGGTTGACCAATAAATTTTTCAACATAGCTAAGGTGTGTTCCTTGAAACAAGATGTCTTTTATGAAATTCGTATAAGCTGTGGAGCACTGTATGTTCAAAATTAAAACGTATTGTAGTCGCCGTAATTTGTCACTTTCTGCTCTTTAACCTCTTCATATTTATCTTGGGAGGCAGTTCTGATGCTACGCATGATAATGGAAGCAAAGAAGCAAGAAAAGTCAAGACACTTTGTAGTAGCTGTCGAACTAAAAGAGCGTTCGTCAGAGTGAAGGGGAGCAAGATTTTCGGAATCTTATGAATTACTCACATAACCTGCAGGAAAGAAATTTAATCCAGAGAGTGAACAAAATCCAGGAGAACCCAGTAAGAAAGGAAGTACAGGAAAGAAGTATTGGGATCGAACACGACTTAAGATAAGGTTTGCAGACTTTCTCCTCTGCTGTTTAATTGTGTGTCGAAGAAGCAGTAGAAGCAATACTCAGTATTTAAGAACAGGGATCAGAATTCAGGTTGAATGTATATCAGTGACATTATATCTGTGAAGATAAAGGAGAATTGTTTAGTCTATTGAACGGGAAGGTCTACTGAGAGTAAACTAAAGCAATACGAAAGTGTTCAGGGAGCAGCGGAAATGAGTTTTTTCGAGAAATTTAGCAGCAAAGCTTGGGAGCATGTAATGGACAAAATGAAGGAATTGTGCTACCTTGAAAGCGAAATAAAGCATTACGGACGAAGCAAGGAAGATGTAACAATGTACTAGCGGAAGCAAAGCACATTTCTCGGCAGATGAAATTTACTACCATGAATTAGTATTAATTTTACAAATTCCTGAGAATACACGTCTCCAGCACGGCATTGAATGGAAGTAACTCGTGAGCCTTGGGAAAAGTGGATGTTCGAGAAGAATGCTGAAAATTTATTGGACTGATAAAATAAGTAATAGTGAGATTCTCCACAGGTTCAGGGAGACGAGAAATACATGGAAAACATAGACTAGAAGAAGGAATACGGTGATAGGCCATTTGTTAAGCTATCAGGCAATGACCTTCATGGACGTAAAAGGAGCTGCAGAGAGCAAAAACTTTAGAGGAACATAAAGATTTGAGTATGCCCAAGAAATAATTCATGACACTGGATGTGCTGTCTGCTGCAGCAAACCAGTGAGGAAACTGATAACCGAAAGCGAATAAAGGAAAATAAAAATTGCTTACAGTAATTTTTCCACATGTCTTCACACCTCTTTGTCATGAGCAGAATCGATAGTCTGTCAAATCGCTTTTGAACTATCATTTGAAAAGTGAAAAATGTACCAGTTACTTATTTTTTGCTGCTTAGCACAACGCGTGTCGAAAATTTATTCGCATTTTCAGGAGCTTTTGTGCATTTGGTTACACGAATATGTTTGATGGTGTTTGCGTGTGTGATTTTCTGTCGGTCTTGTGTCTTTTCGAAGTTAGACTCAAATTGTAAAATCGGACAAAATGAATTTTTGAGGGCTGTCAAAAGCTAATGTTAGCATATCCACAACAATCATACTTGACGATGTCGATGGGTCAACAAGTGAACACGTAGGGGTGGTCTTCTGCGGAGCTCCATGTTCAACACTGTACGATGAACGGTGTGCTCTGAAATACTTGTGCGTGCACCAGCATTGTTCTCTTTCGGCGTAGATGACACATATGATCATCTGTCCTGCTTTACAGAACAGTCAAGTCTCCGAACCACATGTTCTGTGAAGAGTCGTGGACGACCAACCATTTAGCGCCCAGTGGTAGTTTCACTGTCCTGCCTCTTTCCGTAGATGCTCACGACAGTAGCTCGTGAAAATTCGATCAGCTTGGCAGTTTTCGAGATGCTAGTTCAAGGGCTCAGCGTAATATTAATCTGCCCTTTATCAAAGCCGCTTATCTCAATGGATTTCCCATTGGCAGTCCATAGCTTCGCTAGGGTGATCCCCTGTCCATGTCCGCTCCGCTTACATTCTTTTGATACCGCGACACGTGCGCGTAACGCCACCAGGCGGTATCCAACGTCGCGGTGAGCAGTGGTGTTTTGTCTCATCAATGTAATTGCAACAGATCGAGTGACCGCATTCGATCTCGTATTTATGAAAGGAGCGGCGAGTTCAATGTAATTATACCAAAGAGGTAAAAGAAGCAACAGTTAACGGTAAAAAAATCCCAGGAGTGAAGAGGATTGAAGTCAGGACCTTCAGATTTTGTACTATAACATTTATCTATTTACCCACCAAGCCACTCATTATAACTTGTGGAGGAGATGTTTGGTTTCAATGTTGTCAGGTTGATTTTGTGCCTCCTGCTAGGAATATATGCACTCATTTCTTTCCAGAAAGAATTTTCACTCTACTGCTGAATGTGCTCCGATCTAAAACTTCCTGGTAGATGAAAATTGTGTGCTGGACCGGGCACTGAACCTGGGACCTTCGCCTTTCTCGGGCAAGTGCTCTACCCGCTGAGCAATCCAAGCACCCCCACGCCACAACTTCATTTCCCCCACTACCTCATCTCGTTGTTTCCAAACTATGCAGAAGTTACTCTGCATATCCCATGGAACTAGCGTTCCACTCATTTCTGTGCATTTTGCGTTGGAAATCGCACAGCTGTGGCGCCGAAAATTGTACATGCCACGTATGTGCCACATGTATACTGCACAGTGAGGCTGTGTTGCACGTATTCCAGGCCACATGTCCAGTAGAGTGGGTGGACGGCAGCACCGGATCTGACCGCGCGTTCGTCGCGCAGTTTGTGTGGCACCAGCCTTGCCCAGGCCGGCTAGCAGTATAGTGTGCACTTTACGGTCCTGGCAGGGTCGCCAGTCGCTACCGCTACCCTTTGCTACCCGCTGTTAACCGTAGGGCGTCTCTTGCCTCCTGAACAGCTCCCTTCAGACATCCTGTTACATAGAACATGGGAGTATTACTATTTTCCATACGAACAAAAAGAGCTAGAGAAAATCTCGAACGTACTGTAGAGATTTCTTGACTATATTTCAGTATTTACTTAGTAAAAAAGAACCTGATATCAAGGTCAGAGCAGGGTGTAGGACTTAAAATAGAGCAATATTTTCCAGATAATGGGTCGAAATGCACTGCTGTGGAGCTACAGCCATAAACAGACATATTTTGTGCGTAAAATCGTGTAACTCGCTTAACATACAGTATTTATGACATCGCTTCAGCTACTGCCAGTATCAGACCTGTAATTAAGATTAAACGAATACGGAGAATGAAAGGGTTTTGTTAAACATTATCAAGCTACAAATGATGAAAAATTAAAAAGTTAAAAATTTCACCCACCGAAACTTAGAACTTGTGAAGCAAAATTCGATTTCAGTGACTGTTGATGCCCAGATTAGCCACACGTTCTATTGATACTGACACGGAACCTTAACATAGTTCCATTGCAAAGAACTGGGTATTTGTTTAATATAAAGAAAGCGGATGATGCTGTGAACTCAGCGAAACATGCCTGAGAAGAAAAGAATAAAGAAATTGTGTTTTCTCGGTATAGACACAAGAGTAAGCTTCAGCATCAGAATGAAAAAAAAAGTAGAAATTAAGTTTTAAACGTTCTTGGCATGGCATGCTGCGATTGGAAGCTCCTGTTGTCTTTCTTTTCGTATTTACGAATTAAATTTTATTTTTTAGCTTCACTTTATGCAAAACTAACTACGTTGTGTTTTTCAGAAGGCGAACTGTAAAAACCTAAATTTAGACACTCTGTATCTCATAGCATGTCTTTTTACAGCAAGACAACAGAACACAGTTGGACAAAACTGCGCTGCTAGCAACCTCAGAACACGTTAGTTTGATCTCTTTTCTGTGGTCGTTATTGGCTGTCTTTCATAGTCGTTGCTCCACAGTGGCGGATTTCAGAACTATTTTTATTTAGAAAAAACTGACCGATCCGACGACCTCCAAAGTCCTGTTAACGCCTGTTAATTACCTTGTGCGTAATGGGCGTGACATCGGCAGCACATCAATCGCCTTATGCCCTTTTCTCTGCCTCGTGATGACAGGGTGTTGTGTGCTGTCAAAAAAAATGGTTCAAATGGCTCTGAGCACTATGGGACTCAACTGCTGAGGTCATTCGTCCCCTAGAACTTAGAACTAGTTAAACCTAAGTAACCTAAGGACATCACAAACATCCATGCCCGAGGCAGGATTCGAACCTGCGACCGCAGCGGTCTTGCGCTTCCAGACTGCAGCGCCTTTAACCGCACGGCCACTTCGGCCGGCTGTGTGCTGTCCTTAGGTTAGTTAGGTTTAAGTAGTTCTAAGTTCTAGGGGACTGATGACCATAGATGTTAAGTCCCATAGTGCTCAGAGCCAGCCTTATGCCCATTGGCAAATCTGTTAGCAGCTGTAGATACCCTTGTCTATTTCGAGTTCCATGAATAAAACAGGGACCAATGATGATTTTCTTGAAGTGTCCGCTCCACACATTGGCAGACCAGTTTCTCTGTTTATCCACTTCCGCCTGCCACCTTGGACCTTCAGATGAACAGTGTTGCGAAGATTATCTTCGTAACACTGTGAATCTTTCACAGAACAGCCGCATCATTTTGTAGTTTTCTTCGACATCATTCGGAGACTGTTACCGATACTGAACGTTTTTTAAAACTCATAACACTCCTGATGAGAACACTAGCAAAAAAATTTCCACTTCGCAATTGGCATTTATTGATTATCATCGGGATTAGCTCATCGTCTGTCAAAAGATTACAAAAGTCATAAGCAACAGAGTAAGAAAGATTTTATGTACAACGATTAATAATTTTTTTAACGTACAGGGCTAAACTATGAACATGCCTAAGAAGAAAGAATTCTTCACACACAGTACTGCGTCACTTGTGAGCTAACTGCTCCACAGTACAGCTAAGCGTGAAGCTCATTACAAGCTAGCAAGTTAACAGAAATCACCTCCAGAAGGCGCTGACCTGAGTGAAGCGGCGCTACGAGTAGCTAATGGAGGTACTAAGAAACAGTTCTGCTAAAAATTAAAATAAAATGTAAAAGAATAAATATTTAAAGGTTATCAAAATGTGACAGAGCACAGAATAATGTTAAAAATGTCATATGCATGAATAACAGTCGTCATCGAAAAAGCCAAACAGATGCTCATAAGAGGCGTTAAAAACAAAATACTGGATAAATGAGAAGTGATGAAAATACAAAGAGATTACACTTCAAATGAATGGACATAATACAGACACATAGGCAGTGGGGCAACGAGACAAAAGGAAGAATACCATTTAATTGAGTGTACAAAACTACACACGAATTGGTTCACGTTGTGAAAGAAAAAAAAAAAATAGCGACCTATTAAGCAATGTTAAAAGTCTCAAAGTTTTAGAAAATTTGCAGCCCGGTGTGGCCGAGCGGTTCTAGGCGCTTCAGTTTGGAACCGAGCGACCGCTACGGTCGCAGGTTCGAATCCTGCCTCGGGCATGGATGTATGTGATGTCCTTAGGTTGGTTAGGTTTAAGTAGTTCCAAGTCCTAGGGGACTGATGACCACAGAGGTTAAGTCCCATAGTGCTCAGAGCCATTTTTTTCTCAGAAAATTTGCTGAACAGTGGTCGCCATTATTCTACACGACTTCATGTCACATGTAAAAAATTTGTCGTTGGTGTGAGAAGTGGAAAGGATAATGTGACTTGGATGTAGTATTCGAAGATCATTTCTTTTTACGCTTCCAATTTCTAGGAATTTCTCTTATAATGAGGATTTGAAGTGCCCAAGGCTACGGTTTTGTAAGCGAGAGCTCACTCCCAGATAGACAAGGCGCAAGAAAACATTTGTTGTAAACGACATAAAATAACAGTGAGTTGCAATTAATTCAGTCACCAGGAAAAGCAACAACATTTTTGGCACGGGAAACTGTCTGTTGTCTACCTGCAAGTAGCCTGTGAAGAGTTTAGCTTAGCTTTCCGCAACTCACCAAGTTCACTGAATGTCACACGGGCAAAACTCTATGTGCGGAATGGGACCTCTGTTTTTGGATGAGTGTGTAGCAGCACTGTCACGATGACAAGCGGGTAAATACCAAACTCCCGGCGCTAGAGCTTCGTGAGGCCCAAGTCGCAGCATTGCTAACAAGGAGACCACACGACTGTCGGGTTTTCGTAATTTCTTGTTTTTATGATTCGTGAAGTTTACAACTCAATGTGCCGTAGCAGTTCGATGCAACCTACAAAAATTCCTGAGTGCTTTTAACACTGTAAAAGTAAATTCCATTTCTTCTACAGGCAGCGTAGCTGTGTAGTAGAATGATCACTTGTTACGTGAGTGGATTAAGTTCGCTTCCTGGCTAACGCAAACTTTTAAACATTGATGTCTCTTCCATGAGCATTCACGAGAAGCAGAAAATACACAAAGCTGGAAAAAATCGGTAGCGGTCGTGCCTGGTAATCGCTGGATCGAGTGTCGTTTAGGTTATTACATTTTTCGCTTCTTTATGTTCAGTTCGGATAACCACGCCATTTAAATATAAGATACATCAAGTACATGGTGACGAGGATAATGGAATGTAGTCGAATTAAGTCGGGTGATGCTGAGGGAATTAGATTAGGAAATGAGACACTTAAAGTAGTAAAGGAGTTTTGCTATTTGGGGAGCAGAATAACTGATGGTGGTCGAAGTAGAGAAGATATAAAATGTAGACTGGCAATGGCAAGGAAAGCGTTTCTGAAGAAGAGAAATTTGTTAACATCGAGTATTGATTTAAATGTCAGTAAGTCGTTTCTGAAAGTATTTGTATGGAGTGTAGCCATGTACGGAAATGAAACATGGACAATAAATAGTTTAGACAAGAAGAGAATAGAAGCTTTCGAAATGTGGTGCTACAGAAGAATGCTGAAGATTAGATGGGTAGATCACATAACTAATGAGGAGGTATTGAATAGGACTGGGGAGAAGTTTGTGGCACAACTAAACTAGAAGAAGGGATCGGTTGGTAGGACATGTTCTAAGGCATCAAGGGATCACCAATTTAGTATTGGAGGGCAGCGTGGAGGGTAAAAATCGTAGAGGGAGACCAAGAGATGAATACACGAAGCAGATTCAGAGGGATGTAGGTGGCAGTAGGTACTGGGAGATGAAGAAGCTTGCACAGGCTAGGGTAGCATGCAGAGCTGCATCAAACCAGTCTCAGGACTGAAGACCACAACAACAATGGTGACCAACGGGAAAAAAGGCGAATGTACTGTTATTAAAAAACTGACTGAACAGAACAAAATTTTGCTATGCAAAGATATTCGTCCTCATTTTAACATGCAAGTCACCTCTCCATCCCAGAGGCTCTCCTAACTGTAACTCGCTCACACCCATTAGTTCACCGCTAAATATCGCTCAAATCCATCGATTCCTACTTGCCCATTCTCTCTCTCACTCATTCAGCCCAACTCATTGTCATCTCTTTGGGCACATATAAATGTTACAGTCTACCATTTTACAGCCACAGTCTCCTTCGTTCTGTCCTACTGCTACTGCCTCCTCCCACTGTCTTATTCTCCCTCTTGCTACTGTCCCACTCATTTCTTCACACTGTCAGTATCTCCCTCTTACTCGTGTCGCTGTCATAGACCCTGACTGTCATGACTCTTGCCCACTTCCACTTTCTCCTTCTCTTTATTCCTTTTGCCGTTGGTACTGTCTCCTTCATTCTTTTCACAGCACTGTTCTGTCCCTGTCGATTATGTTCCACTGTATTTCTTCCTTTCACACTGTCATTGTCACCTTGCTCTTTGTACAACACAGCCACAGTCTACCATCTTCCACTACATATTATTTTTCCGTCTCTTTCCCACTGCCACTTTCACCTTCTCTCTCAGCATAAAAAAGCACGAGTATATTCGCACGCCAATATTTTTGGCAAAATTTTTAAGGATGCTGGGAAATGTAGAATGAAGCAGCTGGAACCCCACTTTTCAGAATCTTTTAAACAGGAGCACATTTGCCTTTTTTTTTTGAGCTCCGATAAGAGCATTTTCTCGCTGGTTCCCTTTCTTCCCTGCTGCAGCAGAGCACGTAACTAATTTGAAAATAAATGTGTTGGTCATTAAAATTTACATAGTTTACGTATGTGCAATTGAAATAACGCGAAACTAATCGCCGGCCGAAGTGGCCGTGCGGTTAAAGGCGCTGCAGTCTGGAACCGCAAGACCGCTACGGTCGCAGGTTCGAATCCTGCCTCGGGCATGGATGTTTGTGATGTCCTTAGGTTAGTTAGGTTTAACTAGTTCTAAGTTCTAGGGGACTAAAGACCTCAGCAGTTGAGTCCCATAGTGCTCAGAGCCAGCGAAACTAATTTTACATCTCAGACCAGATTTTACGCGCACAAAAGCTCTGCATGTGTATGTTTTCACCTCACACCATATTTTACGTGCGTGTCTTACAACTCTGAACGTTTGTATCTCGGAAACGGATAGACAGACCACAAGGCGGTTTTATATTGTCTTAGGAGGACATCGTAATAATTACAACCGTTTGCTGTGCTAGCATTCTTGAAATGACCCTTTCTTTTGGGTGTTTCTAAGGAACCGCCCATGATGTAATGGGACCCCCATAAGCACGTCAAGGGGTATCGTAGACCACATGAAATGCAGAAAGAACTAACCGATTTTCTATATTTGCCTAAGCAGGAGGAAGTGTATACTTTTTACTTCGACCCTATACTGTTGGCAAGTGACACTAAGACTACCTCGAACAGTTGACCCTACCATCACCAATAGAACCCGAAGTATCAGGTCAAGAAAAATCCCATTTTTATGCGTGGCGTTTTGGAACATATTAGACAGCGCGCGCTGTCGCACGCGCACCGATTAAGACATATCTAATTGTCATTTTAATGAAAATATTACGTGTTGCACACAAAAATCTAGTTTTGAGTGCTAATATGAAGTCTTGAATACCTAATCTTTCGGGAAGTTCAGAATTTTAGTGCAGAGTCACATCGCCCCTTCGAAACGAATTTTTACGAGGGCATTAAAAATACTCAGAAAACTTCAGAGTCGATTTTCTCGAGAGTTTTTGAGAGTTGCGTCGAACAGCTTTGGCCCATTGATATCTGTGTTCTGCACTTTAGATACCATACATATAAAAAAATTACGAAAATCCAATCACCGTGTTGGCTCCTAGTAAGTGGTGGACGACTGGCAGCTCGATTTAGGCTCCGTCAGGCGATCTCTCGGTTGGTGCTTTGGCTTCGATTTTCATGTGCGGCGGAAGAATATGTAGTGGTCTGTTTGTGAACCCATGACAGGGCGGAAGCAAATAGTTCCGCACTGGCTTTGCTTCCTAGGGGGGATACGGCTGCCGCCTGTCGGCGAGGCGAGAGCCTCTGGCCGCAGCGGCGTCCACGGTTGCCCTTGGCAACACGCCCATGTTGCGGTTGTTATCCGGAACTGCTATTACTCGTATATTAGCTCTCATTGCCGTTACCCCTACGATCCCGTGTTTCGGCTACCCGCGATGCTGTCCTGTCACGCGGGTCGGCTATGTGGCCCTATGTAGCAGGCTTGTCGTGATCTGGATGCCTTGCGGGTTAGAATCTCAGCGCTCTCGGACAGCCTGGCAACATTTGCCGCTAAAGAAAACCAAATCCATTTTTCCTTTTGTTCTGTGCATTATGAAAGTCTGCGCAGTACTAAGCGCTGCAATAGCAGACCACAAGACTGATGGCCTTCAAGCGCACCAGAGTTCCGTGGTTGCTTACATTTGGTACAGTAAGGCAGACTTTTGTCGGACCTCTTCTCCTGACTGCCAGGGCACGGTTGGTAGGACACACTGCGTGGCAAGGACGCGAGGGAGGACATCAAACAGAATAACCCCTGCAGAGTCCCAGAAGACCATCGCCATGAATTTACCGACTGAGGTTTCGGGCTCTGAACTTTTTCTTCAGAGAAGAGGTAGTGTGGCACCACTCTATGGATTGCTGTTTCGTTTCCAGTGCGAAGTGACGAACTCGTGTTTCATCGCCCGCGGCGATCTTTAGCAAGAGATTGTCACGATCTGCCTCGCACCCGCCAGCAGTTCCGCAAAGGTGGGTCTTGGTTGCTCTTTATGGTCTTCTGGTAGGCGGGGAGGAATCCAGCGGGGGTCTGTTATATCCACAGATTACCACGCATGTGCGACCAAACATTTTTTTATTAGGTGGAGCAAGGCCACCGCTTAGTTTTACAAAAAGATAAACTTTCTTCGAAAACAAAAGGCTTTTTCTCCTACCAAAATTTTATAAGAAGCCAAAGAATATGCCACCTTATTGAATTGAAATATTAGCAACTGAACTGATGTCGGGTTTTCTCTGGCTTTCCGGCGGATGCCGAGGAAGTAGACGGGCGCAGAGTCCGGGGTCGATGGCCGGCGTAGCGGAGACGTGGCACCTGGACGTTCCGGATGCGTCGAAGTATCTTCCGTGCGGCAGTCCGATGGCTCTGAGCACTATGGGACTTAACTTCTAAGGTCATCAGTCCCCTAGAACTTAGAACTACTTAAACCTAACTAACCTAAGGACATCACACACATCCATGTCCGAGGCAGGATTCGAACCTGCGACCGTAGCGGTCACGCGGTTCCAGACTGCAGCGCCTAGAATCGCTCGGCTGCCCCGGCCGGCTGCGGCAGTCCGCGGCGGGTCGAAAGACGCCTGTTTCCCTTTCTTCCGGCTGTTTAACACGGCGGTTCCAGTCTTCCTCCGCTGATTCCGGAGTGACGATTGGCGGCCGTTGGCGATCCCTGACTGGTGGATGGTGATACCATAGTGTGACCATCCGCGCCGGAAATAGGCTCGTGCGCGTGCGTAGCCCGCGGCTGGTAGAATGCTTGGCGCGAACGCCTCTAGCGCCGGCTGGCGGAACGCGCCTGCACTAAGTTAACTCTGCCGCGGTAGCCGACCGTTGCGTTTGTGTGACTGTGCGCGCCACGGCAGCACCCGCCTTTTAGTACCTCAACAGGTGGACGAGTGTGTCAGCGCTACCAACACAGACATCCACTTGCGCAGTGATGTGTTTGATTGTGATCCGTCGATAAACTCGGGTGAGGGTGTCCGCACGTTCCAACGTCGCATGGATCACGGCTGTGTGCGGTCGGCCGGCACGAGAGAGATCGAACGGCTCTGAGCGACCTTGCTGCGATGGTGACAGACGCCTCGCGAAACGCTTCTCAGTGCTTTTGTTCACCGCCAGGTCTCCGTAGACACTCTACAAGCGCCTATGAATGAATATCTCCGAAGCTCTGGTTCTCCGCCAAAAGAAACTCACAGACAGCTGTCTACTTGAAACGCATCTCCGTTACAGACGCCATTTTCAAGGCTACGTATAGCGCCGCCATCCATCGGAACTTCATGAAACTACAGGGGCTGAAGCGGGAATATTCCACGATGTCGCACAACAAATTACCCACTTTGTTCAACCGAAATTGACCCAGAAAAAATTTCTTACATTACTTATTGAATGCCCTTCGTAAAACTATTAGAAACTGCCGTCTAGCTCTAAAACGCAAGTGTTTCACGATCAAAAGCGAACTGAAACTTGCAGTTTGTGCACATAAAGCTCAAAAGACGCTAAATGTGTCATCGGTCAGGAATGGCCATAACAGCCCAGTCCATGAAGAAATGTGACCACGAGTCACGACTTGAAGCGGTGTGTTATGTCTCTACGCAAGAAACTTAGCAGTCTTGTAACATGCACGTAACGCCAAATAGCTATCTACGTGCCAAATCCAATGATAGCTATCTGTGTGGCCCAGTGATAGTTATCTACGTGGCAAATGCATAGTAACACACAAAACATACACATTCTAGTAATATTAATGTGATCGCCGCCTCAATTCGACGACAAAGTGCAATAATCACTTACAGAGGGCACGTAGCAGCACTAACAATGGAGGGTGTACGAAGCTTACTCAGGGACCCGGAAAACATTGTAGTCATTGCTGTATTGTGGGAACGGGGCGATTTATCTGACTGCCAAAAATGGCTAAGTTTGTGAACTGTTTGCGTGCCGCTCTGGTTAAAATATACCGTGCGTGGCAAAATAGCGCCATCAAAAATCGGCGCCGAGGCAACTTTGATACCACGGGCCGTAGATGACAGGGCTGAACGACGGCTGCGGAAATGTGTGCGGGCAAATAGAGGTGCAAGTACACTACCGGCCATTAAAATTGTTACACCATGAAGATGACGTACTAAGGACGCGAAATTTAATCGACAGGCAGAAGATGCTGTGATATGCAAATGATTAGCTTTTCACAGCATTCACACAAGGTTAGCGCCGGTGGCGACACCTACAACAAGCTGACATGAGGAAAGTTTCCAACCGATTTCTCATACACAAACAGCAGTTGACCGGCGTTGACTGGTGAAACGTTGTTGTGATGCCTCGTGTAAGGAGGAGAAATGCGTACCATCCAACTTTGATAAAGGTCGGACTGTAGCCTATCGCGATTGCGGTTTATCGTATGGCGACATTGCTGCTCGCGTTGGTCGAGATCCAATGACTGTTAGCAGAATATGGAATCGGTGGGTTCAGGAGGGTAATACGGAACGCCGTGCTGGACCCCAACGGCCTCGTATCACTAGCAGTCGAGATGACAGCATCTTATCCGCATGGCTGTAACGAATTGTGCAGCCACGTCTCGATCTGTGAGTCAACAGATGGAGACGTTCGCAAGACAACAACCATCTGCACGAACAGTTCGACGACGTTTGCAGCAGCATGGACTGTCAGCTCGGAGAGCATGGCTGCGGTTACCCTTGACGCTGCATGACAGACAGGAGCGCCTGCAATGGTGTACTCAACGACGAACCTGGGTGCACGAATGGCGAAACGTCATTTTTGCGGATGAATCCAGGTTCTGTCTACAGCATTATGATGGTCGCATCTGTGTTTGGCGACATCGCGGTGAACGCATATTGGAAGCGTGAATTCGTCATCGCGATACTGGCGTATCACCCGGTGCGATGGTATGGGTTGCCATTGGTTACAAGTCTCGGTCACCTCTTGTTCGCATTGACGGCACTTTGAACAGTGGACGTTACTTTTCAGATGTGTTACGACCCGTGGCTCTGCCCTTCATTCGATCCCTGTGAAACACTACATTTCAGCAGGATAATGCACGACCGCATGTTGCTTGTCCTGTACGGTCCTTTCTGGATACAGAAAATGTTCGACTGCTGCCCTGGCCAGCACGTTCTCTAGATGTCTCACCAATTGAAAACGTCTGGTCAATGGTGACCGAGCAACTGGCTCGTCACAATACGCCAGTCACTACTCTTGATGAACTGTGGTATCGTGTTGAATCTGTATGGGCAGCTGTACCTGTACACGCCTCCAAGCTCTGTTTGACTCAATGCCCAGTCGTATTAAGGCCGTTATTACGGCCAGATGTGGTTGTTCTGAGTACTGATTTCTCAGGATCTATGCACCCAAATTGCGTGAAAATGTAATCACATGTCAGTTCTCGTATAATATATTTGTCCAATGAATACCCGTTTATCATCTGCATTTCTTCTTGGTGTAGCAATTTTAATGGCCAGTAGTGTATTAAGCAACTGACCACCCAGATGACCACAGGGGCTGCCAACAGTGTCTCCACAGTGTCTCGGCAGCAGCCGCATCATTCATGCGCGCATGCTGATTGCTGTTCATCGGTAACGAAGAATGGAATTTGCAGGCTAATACCGCAGCTGGATGTACACTGAGCGGCGACGGGTGGGCTGCTCTTAAGAATTACTTTTTACGCTAAAGAGGCATCAAACGTCTGAAACCAAACATCCTACAACAATCGTCGGAAGAATCTAGGTCGCAGGGGGGAATTTTATGGCCTGGCGAATGTTTTCGTGACATTGTGTGGGTGATCTGATCATTCTGCAAGGCACAATAGAAGTATGCACGTAAGCTTGGAGGCCATGTCCTCCCCTAGATGCAATCTGTTTTTCCTCAGTACGATGGTATCTATCAGTAGGACAATGCAGTGCACGTGCGTGATTGGAAGAGCAGCAGGATGAGTTTACCGTACTCCACTGACCATCGGACTCCCCGGATTTAAACCTAGTCGAGAATCTGTGGGACTACCTCGATCGGGGTGTTCGCGCCACGGATCCTCAACCGGGAAACCAGGCGCAGATGGGCAGCTGTCCACGGCAACTGGACTGGGCATGGCCCCAGGCTCCAGTCGGTATCCTCCAGAACCTCACCGAGTCCCTTCCTGAACGTCTCGCAGCGTCCCGCGCTGCTGCAAAAGGTGGTTATTCACGTTTTTGACAGGTGATCACGTTAGCGTGACTGCGCAGCATACACAGTGTGTCCCAGGTCCATTAGGACTGCTTATGTGAAATTCCAAGCTGCAATGTTATCACCTTGTGGTGTTACTATCCTCGAAGTTTCAACAACAGCCGTGCAGAAGGTCAAAGCCCTGTCAGCGTTGCTGCAGGTATCGTGGTCGCAAATGCAACTGTACGTGCCTGACACTCGTCGGAAAATGGCGGTGAGCAGAGAGGCAACATCAAGTTTTGTGTTTGTGGGTGAGGATTCGCCAAATCGAGCACGCAGAGTGAAGATCGTGCGCGAGTTTTTCCCCAGCAGACGGATCACAGTCTTGGATCACCCACCGTATTCGTAGTATTTGGCACCTGCCGACTTTTACTCGTTCCCCAAATCGAAGTTACCAATGAAAGGACACCGTTACCACGCAGTTAAGAACATCCAAGGAAATTGTACTGTAGTACCAATGCAGTTCCAAAATTGGACTGTTTCAAAAGACTTTTAAGGGGGGTAGGACGTCAAACGGGCCGATTTGGAGCGGGAGAGGCACCACAGGACATTTTAATTTCCACTGTCTATACTTTTACAAATAAATTGACAAAACTTTGTCAGCATGACCAGGAAGGATTCAGAATTCACACTCATAGCAATGGAAGTTCGAAAACATAGCGAAGTAATTTTTTTTACATGTAAAATTTCATGATTTTTTTCACTTACTAATGGTAGCATTTGTTGCTGTAGCTACACGTTTCTTCATAAGTAAGAGAGATGGTTCGATGAATTTTGCACAGCATACAAACCACACTTAAAGGTGTATGAAACTCTAGAATTTTCCAAATCTATTAAAAACTGTGGTAAAAATCGAGGCAATTAACTAAAAAATTCGTTTTTTCTAAACATGAAGTTTAAAATACAACAGATCATTCTTTTTTTCATAAATTAAATAAATTCTAGAGTTTCATACACCTGTACGTATGGTATGTATACTAACTTATGAAGAAAAGTGTACCTATAGCAACAAATGCAGCCATTAGTAAGTGAAAAAATGATGAAATTTCACACGTAAAAAAAATTATTTTGTTATGTTTTAGAACTTTCACTGCAATGAGTGTGGATCCTGAATCCTTTCTGGTGATGCTGACAATGTTTTATGAATTTATTTGTAAAAGTATGGACACTGGAAATTAAAATGTCCTGTGATGCCTCTCCTGCTCCAAGTCGGCGCGTTTGACGTCCTACCCCCCTTAAATTGATTTCAACTGTGTTTTGATTCAGGGAGAGACTATTTTGAACAAATATACTAGTTTTGTGGAAGTAATTCATGATTACATTTGTCACAGTTTAATATTTTGTTGTTGTTGTGGTATTCAAAAAATTTGAAAAACCTCTTTCACACTGGCCTGATTTAGCTTCACTGATCAGGATAGTAAAAACATGCGTATGTTAAGGGAATTTTCATTCACAAAGCAGGCTTATCACATTCACACAGTTCAATACTGTTCTATCCTGATTAAACTGAGCCGGCCGCGGTGGTCTAGCGGTTCTAGGCGCTCAGTCCGGAACCGCGCGACTGCTACGGTCGCAGGTTCGAATCCTGCCTCAGGCATGAATGTGTCTGATGTCCTTAGGTTAGTTAAGTTTAAGTGGTTCTACGTTCTAGGGGACTGATGACCACAGATGTTAAGTCCCATAGTGCTCAGAGCCATTTGAAACATTTTTGATTAAATTGAGCTTAACTGAAATTCCATAAGGCAGTGAAGCACTTTCGAAGTATCGGTGCGACGAAAATTGTCAGTCGATCTCCTGAAAATATTTCTAATAATTATTAACTTTCGGTGATCACACGGGGAAGACCGGAGATCTGCCGGTAAGACCGTGTTAGCCTATTTATTTGAAGTAACTGGATATCTTGAGCACACAAAACGGCAGGTTCGTCCAGTGTAAATCACACGTTCCCCACTGATCCCGTGCAACACAGCGTAGTAAGCAGACACTGTCAATAATAATCAGTTAAATAATACGCGAACACACTTACTTTAGTTTAGTTCATGTATTAAATTCCTTCTCATACAGAATCTCATCAAGATGGCGACTAGCTCAACAATACATACATATACATCCTCCTCCTTTCACGGCTAATCGGCCAGATCCTTCCTTCTTTTCATAAGAGAAAAACATAGATAGCAAGCCGGCCGAAGTGGCCGTGCGGTTAAAGGCGCTGCAGTCTGGAACCGCAAGACCGCTACGGTCGCAGGTTCGAATCCTGCCTCGGGCATGGATGTTTGTGATGTCCTTAGGTTAGTTAGGTTTAACTAGTTCTAAGTTCTAGGGGACTAATGACCTCAGCAGTTGAGTCCCATAGTGCTCAGACCCATTTGAACCATAGATAGCAGAGAAGCTATTCCATGGAGTAAATGGACGCTCCAAGGAATAATAGGGCTTGAAACTACTTTGCATTGATAATCACCGTATATTAAAGTTTAGGAATCGGTAAGATAAGAAGAGATATTTCGAGATATGTACTGAGTTATAAAATTTCTGAAAATATCGCGGAGAGACCGCTGCAAGCGACAATACAACAGCAATAGTCGTAACGGAACTGGGGCGCACTGTTTATAATCACATCCAGATGCATAGACGAAGACCAATATTTTAAGAACCTACGTACGCACGTCTTGATATGTGTAGCTGTATAATCCAATGACAATAATACGCGAATTCCGAAGGGTAAAAGGCGGTATAATGCGGCTATGGAGAAGAGCTAAAAAGACATTTAGTGATATTTCCGCACCCCATAAAAATGAAAAAATAAGCAATGAAGAAAGGAGGAACTGGAATAACAGCAATGTCGAGATTGAGCTTTTAAAACACGAAGTGGGAATGCAATCCGCAGGGCAGTAAGAATAAATTATTTAGAAAGCTTGTGGGGGGTACTGGGGCGTGGAAAATGCGCAACCCCTCAACCATTCGTCCGACCACTCTTTCTGTTTATGCAAATTGCATTTAAATGTTTTGCAGATAGTAGAGCACCCGCCTCTTCTGCCGAAATCGGCCGCACATGCCGAACCCCCCCGCCTCTCTCTCTCTCTCTCTCTCTCTCTCTCTCTCTCTCTCTCTCCCTCTCTCTCCAGAGGATGGCCATTGAGGGAATTCTTTCTCTGCGATATCATTTCTTCACCCTCTCCCACCCGCTTACCAGCATCCGCACCCTTACCAACACACCTACCATGTCCCCTGAGAGGCAGCAGCCAGTTTTTAACTCCGCCCTCTAATGCAATAAAGACGGCCAGCGCAAATATTGCACAGCATTGCCGTGTACCATTTCACAGCCGTCGACATCAGTGCCGGAAAGGCCACAGGGGAGAGAGGGTATATCACAGCAGACGAGAGAGAGAGAGAGAGAGAGAGAGAGAGAGAGAGAGGGGGGGGGGGGGGGTTCCGAGGACGAAGCGAACCGCACAGGTAACCACATCCGCGCCAGAGCGGATGGGCCTCACATGCATAAAGGTCAGGCAAGATAGGGCCAGCGCCACGAGACAGAATTTTTTAATGGACCGCAGCTCGCTTTACCTCCCCTACTTCCCTTTTTTTTTTAATTTCTCCAGAAGAAGGTGGAAAGAGAAAGGGAGAGTTCATTCAAAAAAAAATGGCTAGACTAGAAAAAGCGAAGCCTGCACGGAGGGCGGCGGCTGTTTGTTTTAATATCCACGTGGCTGCCTGGGCCAGAGCGCAGCGATATTCGTGAGATGCCGCGACGGCCTGCACTCATAAATGCATAAAATATGCGCGATGGGGATGAGGGGTGGTACGGGGTGGACGCATAGACAAACACACACACACACACACACACACACACACACACACACACACACACTTTCTCTCCCTCCGCGACGTCACTGCGATGGAGCGCCAGAGATGTTATTATGGCACAGCGGCGGCGTCCCGTGTGGCGAGATAAAGATTGTGTTTACCCTGGGGACGCCGTGCAAGGAACGGAGCGTGGCATAGGCCCGCCTCCATCAGCCCTTAATTACACTGTTACTGCCGGAGCTCTGCGCGTGCGAGAACGTCACTTCCTCCGCTATGGAGCTGTTGCGTTCTGAACATTCCAGCGTTCCTGTTAACCACCACTCTTGTGCCTTACAGGTCTCCAAGTGTCTGGATACAGGGTGAATTTTCGAATGCGTGCGCAGACGTCGCCTGCAGAGGGTCTCGACACCTTATACACTGTGCTGCGACGGCCAATGCGCCGGTTAATTTGAACCGTGATGGGTGCAACGCCATTGTCGAGGTTTTGTATGTAAACACCTTTCCTAATGAAGTCCCAAATGAAGGACTTGTTTCAGCACACACGCACTCGCGTGAGAGCACCCAACGGTCGTTTCGTTCGGTCTGACAGACATACAGACAGACATAAAAGGCACTGCTGTGTGAAACTTACAGGAGAAAAGTAACTTTCATATGTGTCAACGTAACTCGATGAAACTTGGATCTTATACAGGATGAAAAGTAGTCACACCGACAAACTCTGGGAGGTTGCACGGGACACCGAATCAGTTCTTCTTTAATGTCAAACTGTCCTACGATGATTTTTTAAACCAGTAAAGGGAGTTTTCTCTGAATGAAAATTAATAAAACCATTGGACATTGATAACACGTTTCGTAATGTGTTCTTCTGCGGGGCAACATTTTACAGAGACATTAATTGTCACTTACAGAAGACAAAAATAACACAAATAATTACACTACTGGCCATTAAAATTGCTACACCAAGAAGAAATGCAGATAATAGATGGGTATTCATTGGACAAATATATTATACTAGAACTGACATGTGATTACATTTTCACGAAATTTGAATGAATAGATCCTGAGAAATCAGTACCCAGAACAACCACCTTTGGCCGTAATAACGAACTTGATACACTTAGGCATTGTGTCAAACAGAGCTTGGATGGCGTGTACAGGTACAGCAGCCCATGCAGCTTCAACACCATACCACAGTTCATCAAGAGTAGTGACTGGCGTATTGTGACGAGCCAGTTGCTCGGCTACCATTGCCCAGACGTTTTCAGTTGGCGAGAGATCTGGAGAATGTGGTGGCCACGGCAGCAGTCGAACATTTTCTGTATCCAGAAAGGCCCGTACAGGACCTGCAACATGCGGTCGTGCATTATCCTCCTGAAATGAAGGGTGTCGCAGGGATCGAATGAAGGGTAGACCCACGTGTTGTAACACATCTGAAATGTAACGTCCACCGTCAGTGCGAACAAGAGGTGACCGAGACGTGTAACCAATGGGACCCCATACCATCACGCCGGCTGATACGCCAGTATGGCGATGACGAATACACGCTTCCAATGTGCATTCACCGCGATGTCGCCAAACACGGATGCGACAAACCTGATGCTCTAAACAGAACCTGGATTCATCCGAAAAAATGATGTTTTGCCATTCGTGCACCCAGGTTCGTCGTTGAGTACACCATCGCAGGCGCTCCTGTCTGTGATGCAGCGTCATGGGTAACCGCAACCATGGTCTCCGAGCTGATAGCCCATGCTGCTGCAAATGTCGTCGAACTGTTAGTGCAGATGGTTGTTGTCTTGCAAACGTCCCCATCTGTTGACTCAGGGATCGAAACGTGGCTGCACAATCTGTTACAGCCATGCGCATAAGATGCCTCCATCTCGACTGCTAGTGATACGAGGCCGTTGGGATCCAGCACGGCGTTCCGTGTTGCCTCCTGAATCCACAGATTCCATATTCTGCTAACAGTCATTCGATCTCGACCAATGCGAGCAGCAACGTCGCGATACGATTAACCGCAATCGCGATAGGCTACAATCCGACCTTTATCAAAGTCGGAAACGTGATGGTACGCATTTCTCCTCCTTACACGAGGCATCACAGCAACGTTTCACCAGGAACGCCGGTCAACTGCTGTTTGTGTATGAGAAATCGGTTGGAAACTTTCCTCATGTCAGCACGTTGTAGGTGTCGCCACCGGCGCCAACCTTGTGTGAATGCTCTGAAAAGCTAATCATTT
The DNA here is from genome assembly GCF_021461395.2 of Schistocerca americana. Lineage (NCBI taxonomy): Eukaryota > Metazoa > Arthropoda > Insecta > Orthoptera > Acrididae > Schistocerca > Schistocerca americana. Next base: position 480,851,941 of record NC_060126.1, read on the forward strand.
GCATACCACAGCATCTTCTTCCTGTCGGTTAAATTTCGCGTCTGTAGGAAGTCATCTTCGTGGTGTAGCTATTTTAATGGCCAGTTGTGTATTTATTCATTATCACCAACGGACATCAACATTAACACAACACAATTACTGTGTTACAGTAGAAGTACAAAAGTGCTTCCATGGACGTGTAAACGAAGGTTACAGCTGCGGGTCATGATCTGTCTAACACGATTATTTCTCCTGCTGCTGCTCGTAATCCGGGCAACGATATGCTCTTCTGATTCAACACGTGCTTTATAAACAACGTTGTGCATCTCTCTCCCCACAAAAGAAATGCCAGAGGGATCAAATCAGGGGATCGAATAGGCCATTGCACAGGAACATCTCTGCCAAACCAGTTTCTGGGATCTCTCGGTTCAGGAATCGACGCCAGGACGACAGAAATGTGTCGGCAAGCCCGTCACGCTGGAACCACGTGCGCTGTCTTACAGCGAGTGGTACGTCATCCAGCAGCTCTGGCAATTCTCTGACGAGGAAAGTCTAATAATGCCTGCGATTTAATAGCCTAATCAGGAGATGCGACTCAGACACCAACACCACCTGCCCACACGTTCAGTTGATAAGCGCGAGTGAATCTCGCATCTGGATTAAACTCACTCCAAACATGCGAACGTTGCTTCATATGTAAAGAGTACAGAGGATGATGTAGGACACTGTTTCAAGTACCACTGCAAAAACTGTGCTCTGACTGGCTATTCATCTGGTTCCAGGTTGTGCACACGCAGCAACTGAAATCGACGTAACAATTTATTCTGAACGACGGTTCTTACATTCTCCCGATTCGTCTCTATGTTACGCGGAACTGCCCGTGCGCCGATGGAGGGACCTATCTACGCATGCTGCAGTACAGCTTCCTCAAACTGCAGAGTTCGTACGTTCGATTTTGCCCCGTCCAGGTAATCTGATAAACGACCTGGTCCGACGCAGGTGTTGGCTAACAGCAACAAACGTCGAATGATGCGGGTGCGGCTTTCGGGGTATTGTTGATGGTAAACCCGCTGCGCTGCTCGCCCGTTGTGGTTCGCTATGTAGTAAGCACCAACCCTATCATTGTGTCGTTCCATTAGTGAACAAGTATTGTGCCGGGTCTAGGCGTACAATTAAATGTGACTCAGCTGTTACAAGTGAAGAGCGAAGTACGCCCCCCCCCCTCCCCCCCTCCATCGGAACAACGGGAACCGTTACAACAACAAATCAGTCTATACAATTGAAGAGCGAATTCGCAATCCACCGGATTAAATCATGCTCACACGAAATTGTGACATTAGAGAAAAATATTTGTTTTGATGTCCCGTGCAATCTCCTAAGGATCGTCGGTTTAAATAATGTTCACCCTGTGTAGATAGAATTGTTGCGTTGTAGTACAGAAGGTAACTGAAAGAAGTAGACAGTGAGACGAACAGAAATTACATTTTTATTCTAAGACAACTGTGCTGACGTCACTTTTTTATTTTTATTTATTTATTTATTGTTCCTTGGGACCAAATTAAGGAGAAGTCTCCGTGGTCATGGAACGAGTAAATACATGAAATTATAACACGATATTAGAAACAGATAAAATGAAATATAAAAAAACATATTCATGTGACAAGTCGTAAGTTTAAATAAAGATAATCAACAATGTAACACTGGAATTTGCTTAATTTTTCAGCTCTTCGAGGAGCTCCTCGACAGAATAGAAGGAGTGAGCCATGAGGAAACACTTCAGTTTAGACTTAAAAGCGTTTGGGCTACTCCTAAGATTTTTGAGTTCTTGTGGTAGCTTATTGAAAATGGATGCAGCAGAGTACTGTACTCCTTTCTGCACAAGAGTCAAGGAAGTGCATTCCACATGCAGATTTGATTTCTGCCTAGTATTAACTGAGTGCAAACGACATTAAAGAAAATACATACGGTGAGGGCAATGTCAGAATTCCCAGACTATTGAATAGGGGTCGACAAGAGGTTCTCGAACTTACACCACATATAGCTCGAACAGCCCGTTTTTGAGCCAAAAATACGCTTTTTGAATCAGAAGAATTACCCCAAAAAATAATACCATACGACATAAGCGTATGAAAATATGAGAAGTAGACTACTTTTCGTGTTGAAGTGTCACTTATTTCAGGTACTGTTCTAATGGTAAATAAAGCAGCATTTAGTTTCTGAACAAGATCCTGGACATGGGCTTTCCACAACAGCTTACTATCTATCCGAACGCCTAGGAACTTGAACTGTTCCGTCTCGCTTGTAATATTCCCATTCTGCCTGATCAAAATATCGGTTCTTGTTGAATTGTGAGTTAGAAATTGTAAAAGCTGAGTCTTACTGTGATTTAGCATCAAATTATTTTCCACTGGTATTCACGATGGTCTTCTGGACAATAAAAAAGGCGGGAAGTGTTTCTTAGCACCGTCTTTGATCACTACGGACGGCAATATATGTTGTGTGGCGTGCTTCCGTGCAGACCACAAGGCTGGTAAGAAGTGTATGTGGTGGGGCGTTGCATTCCACCAGCAGCGCGGTTAAAAGGTGCTGCATGATCGTTGGTGCAAGTGAACGTACTGAAATACTTCTCTCCAAAGAATTCGACACGTCCTCGATGCAATGTAGGTCGTGGGAACAGGCAGGTCAGTCCACTCACCGAATATCCTCCACATGCGAGGTGCGAAGTAGCAACGCATTGTCATCCATAAAAATGAAGTCTGGGACGAATGCACTCCTGATAAGACGCACTTGAGGAGGGAGTAGAGAGTGTACCATGCAACATTAAGCCCCCCCCCCCCCCCATACTATAACAAATGGAGCACCAGACCAGGCATGCTCGTCTATGTTCCTCAATGCATTACGTGTTCACACGTCTCGCCATATAAGGGTTTTGCTTTAGCTGTGGTTGTTTCTTTGCTTTTCCACTTCACAGTGACATCAGCAACAGTCGACTTGGGAAACTTTAGAGGGGTTGAAATGCCTCTGATGGATCTGTTAGTCGGCTGGCATTCAATAACTAGACCACATTCCAAGTCACTGAGCTTTCCTGGCCGAGCCATTTCGCTATTACTGCTCCTCTACTGACAACGCAGTACTACCCACCTCGTTTTATAATGGAGCGTCAGCCGCTCTTGACGTCTAATGGTCAATTCCGCCTTACATAAGTTGTTCCGGATACTTTTGATCGGGTAATGTACATTTATATTGTTTTTGGTGTTGCGGTCTTCAGTCCAGAGACTGGTTTGATGCAGCTCTCCATGCTACTCTATCCTGTGCAAGCTTCATCATCTCCCAGTACCTACTGCAACCTACATCCTTCTGAATCTGCTTAGTGTATTCATCTCTTGGTCTCCCGCTGCGATTTTTACCCTCCACGCTGCCCTCCAATACTAAATTGGTGATCCCTTGATGCCTCAGAACATATCCTACCAACCGATCGCTTCTTCTAGTCAAGTGGTGCCACAAACTCCTCTTCTCCCCAATTCTGTTCAATACCTCCTCATTAGTTATGTGATCTACCTATCTAATCTTCAGCGTTCTTCTGTAGCACCACATTTCGAAAGCTTCTATTCCATTCGTATCCAAACTATTTATCGTCCATGTTTCACTTCCATACATGGCTACACTCCATACAAATACTTTCAGCAACGACTTCCTGACACTTGAATCTATACTCGATGTTAACAAATTTCTCTGCTTCAGAAACGCTTTCCTTTCCATTTCCAGTCTACATTTTATATCCTCTCTACTTCGACCATCATCAGTTATTTTGCTCCCCAAATAGCAAAACTCCTTTACTACTTTAAGAGTCTCATTTCCTAATCTAATTCTCGCAGCATCACCCGACTTAATTCGACTACATTCCATTATCCTCGTTTTGCCTTTGTTGATGTTCATCTTATATCCTCCTTCCGAGACATTGTCCATTCCGTTCAACTGCTCTTCCAAGTCCTTTGGTGTCTCTGACAGAATTACAATGTCATCGGCGAACCTCAAAGTTTTTATTTCTTCTCCATGGATTTTAATACCTACTCCGAATTTTTCTTTTGTTTCCTTTACTGTTTGCTCAATATACAGATTGAATAACATCGGGAGAGGCTACAACCCTGTCTCACTCCCTTCCGAACCACTGCTTCCCTTTCATGTCCCTCGACTCTAACTGCCATCTGGTTTATGTACAAATAGTACATAGCCTTTCTTTCCCTGTATTTTACCCCTGCCACCTTCAGAATTTGAAAGAGAGTATTCCAGTCAACATTGTCAAAAGCTTTCTCTAAGTTTACAAATGCTAGGAACGTAGGCTTGAGTTTCCTTAATCTTTCTTCTAAGATAAGTCGTAGAGTCAGTATTGCCTCACGTGTTCCAATATTTCTACGGAATCCAAACTGATCTTCCCCGAGGTCGGCTTCTAACCAGCTTTTCCATTCGTCTGTAAAGAATTCGCGTTAGTATATATATTAGACATTACAAAGTGCTAGTCTAGGTACTGACAGTCCGCATTTTGTATCTACTGTACTTCGCTCATTGTCACTTATTTTACTGCCAAATATCAAAACTCATTTACTACTTTCATTAAGTCGTTTCCTAATTTAATTCTCTTAGTATGCCATGACTTAATCCGACTACATTCCATTACACTTGTTTTACTTTTGTTGACGTTCATCTCATAATCTCTGTTCTAGACACTGTCAGCTTCTTTTCCAAGTCATTCGCCGTGTCTGAAAAAATCACCTTGTCATCGACAAACCTCAAAGTTTTCGTTCTCCCTGAACTTGAATTCCGTTTTCAGATTTCTGCTGTTTCCTTTAATACGTACTGAACATTAAGGAAGCTTAATAACCTTTTTCATACGGTCTCAATTATAGCGTCTTTTTCATGTTCTTTGTCTCTCATAACTTTCCTCTGGTTTCTGTATAAGTTGTAGGCAAATTTTTTATTCCCGTATTTTGTCCCTGCTACATTCAGAATTTCAGACAGTGTATTCCAGTCGAAGCTGTTAAAAACTTTCCTTTTATAAAATAAAATTGTAGGATAATATTTACAATAAAGAATGAAAAGGTCTGCTGTAGGTTATAGATAGGGACAGTGGACAAACCACACTAGTGGCGGCCGTAAAAGATAATTCCAAAATAATAGAAAGTACAAAATCTCGATTCGCGAAATGAAGAAAGAAGTGAAACAGCCTCGTATCGATTGAGACAGATCCATGTGGCCTAAAGAGTTAGTACTTTTCTGATAGCATCTTTTATTAGCATAAACTTTCTGATTTGCACATCCAAGTTGGTATTCAATAGCTTAGACTGCGGGTATAAAAACAGGTCCCCTGCAAAAAGATATACACTCCGTTATCTGTAGCATGCTTCGGCAAGTGGCAGTAGGGCCAGGATGGCGATGAAGTTGGTTGCCCCCGAGCTAGATGTTTTCGCCACCTTGTGCGTTCCACCCCCGGCCCGTCTCCGACGACAGCTCGGGGAATCCCCAGGCACTGCGGGGCTGTCGAATAACTTTGAGGCGGCCGGCTTACCGCGCCCTGGGGGGTTCCCCTTCCAGTCCGCGCCACGCCATCATACGCGAGCGCCAGCGAGCGCGAATGCTCGGAGGAGCAAATCCCGCGCAGGGAGGTAGGGGATAAATCGAGGAACAGGTGCTGGCGGGAGCTCGGGCTGGAGCGGAGCAGATCGCCTCATATGGCGGTCAGAGCTGGCTGAGGGCTGTTGTCGCGTGGAGAACAGATCGGGATAGTTTTGTGTCGGTCTCCGGTTCCACAAATATAAACTGAAGCACCGCCTTATTGTTAATGTATGGAAACTGAAATCATTGTAAATTTGTGCGTTGTGGAATTTCGTGCGTCTTGTCCTTAAGTGGTATGTTTGATGTTGCGGAAGAGTACTGCGAGGCGAGGCGATGTGTTTTGACACCTCAGATAAGTGACACCCCCAGTATGTAAAAAGATATGTACAACACATAACAGTATGTCAATAATATAGAGGCACCAGAAGTTGACAAAAAAGAGCAACATTCGACTTCGATTTAAGTAACTTGGTGTTTGACGTTTCACCGAACCACCACCCAGTCTAATTCCATCTCGAGTGCCATGTGTTGACTGTGGTGCCCGTTTCGCAGGTACATGCAGAGTGTGGACTGCTGAACGCTGGCAACACTATCTTACCCCTCCCCTTTCGACGCCACAAAGCTGTTTTCAGTTCGAACTATAGACTGTTATTTGTGCTGGTTTTGTGATGCTACATTTCTCCGATCCCGCTCTCCAAGGCTTTCAGCGTACTTGTATCTTCACGTCTAGATGCAGATGTGGCTCATGGTTCCCACATGGGGGGAAAGACTGCGTACCTGCTACCAATGTGGTCGGATTCTCGAATGCCACAGAGTACCTTTCAGCTATTTCTTACGATACGTGTTTTGGCTGTGCTATATGCAACACACATAGCTAAAAGGATCAAGTAGTGACGTTAAAAATTGGCTCAAGGACCACACGCTACCAAGTGAACGAAATTTGCAAGACACTTGTAGGGAACTGAAAATATGACACGTATTTCTCGCCCTTACTTCATGTAATCGTTCGCGAAACTATCGTTACCCAATTCTAGCGAACTTTGGTTCAAATGGCTCTGAGAACTATGCGACTTAACTTCTGAGGTCACCATTCGCCTAGAACTTAGAACTAATTAAACCTAACTAACCTAAGGACATCACACACATCCATGCCTGAGGCAGGATTCGAACCTGCGACCGTAGCGGTCGCTCGGCTCGAGACTGTAGCACCTAGAACCGCACGGCCACTCCGGCCGGCTCTAGCGAACTTTAGCGAGAGCCAAAAAACATAGATTCCTCAACACTGTGAGACTATGAACATTAACCGTCAGTTAATGATGCATCAGAGTATAACATATACAGAGACAATCCCCTTCGTTGTAAGTAGCGGAACTTGAAACTCATGTGGAGGTTGATAGGACTTTCTTAGACGGCGCTAGCTGCGCATTTTATAAGTCCATAAAAGAACTGTGATCTGTAGAAGTCGCCCCGACCCCTCCCATTCCCCCATTATACTGTCCTCTGCTATAAGGAACTAACTGGAATTTCAGAGTTCGCTCTGGAGACTGACCACAACCTGTTTGAAAACATCAGTCGATACCAAGAGTTCTAAAAATTTTCATTACCATTATTTGAATCAGTACGAAAATATTCGACATACTTACTGATAATAATTTATATTGCATGGTATATTCCCGGAAAATATATTTAAATGTGTATTTTGGGGCGACTGCCCGTTAGATCCTTCAAATACGTACCACCACTGAAACCATATAATTTCTCCATGCTGTTGAGCCACAGTCATGCAATATTTTTTGAATGAATAAACCGCCATTTGACTGTGTATTGCTGTATTTATATTCTGTACTATCTAGATTTCGGTTTTTATGCCATTATCAAGTACAGTTCAAAACGTTCTTAGCCCATTAACATGTCATATCTGTTACGGCACTCCAAATCAGGTAAAGAAGACCAACACAAGGCACAATCCCTCGACCACAGCTGCCAGCAGTCTTGTACGTTGGCTATATCGGTACCACGTCTTTCGGCAATATCGCAGAAGCTTCTCGTAGCCCCGTTACACGACCTCGTTCAAACTCAGTGAGATGTTGACAACGGCGTCTGTAAGGGCGTCTACGTCTCATTAAAGGCATCCTTGGCTAACATCAACTCACCATGTGCTATCTCAAAGGTAACTAACGGTCACGACCGTCACAGAGTGTATTTAAACCAAACCTGATTTGGGTCCTCATAGTGTCGCTACCCACGCCACTCTTATTCGATTGGTGCGAAATTTTAATAGACATCATCTTTCCCAAATAGAAACACGCCTACCAACTTTCGTTTATCTCGGACAGCTCCTACTTAGTACTGCGATTTCTTTCGTCGGTGTATGTATCTTTCGAATTTCACAATGATTCTGTCAGTCTGTCAACAACTCAGTCGTCACTTTTTGTTGACTTGAAATTTGACCTTACTACACTACTGACCATTAAAATTGCTACACCACGAAGATCACGTGCTACAGACGCGAAATTTAACCGACAGGAAGAAGATGATGTCACACGCAAATGATTAGCTTTTCAGAGCATTCACGTGAGATTGGCGCAGGTGGCGAAATTTACAACGTGCTGACATGAGGAAAGTTTCCAACCGATTTCTCATACACAAACAGCAGTTGACCGGCGTTGCCTGCTGAAAAGTTGTTGTGATGCCTCGTGTAAGGTGGAGAAATGCGTACCATCACGTTTCCAATTTTGATAAAGGTCGGATTGAGGCCTATCGCGATTGCGGTTTATCGTATCGCGACATTGCTGCTCGCGTTCGTCGAGATCCAGTGACTGTTAGCAGAATATGAAATCGGTGTGTTCAGGAGGGTAATACGGAACGCTGTGCTGGATCCCAACGGCCTCGTATCACTAGCAGTCGAGATGACAGGCATCTTATCCGCATGGCTGTAACGGATCGTGCAGCCACGTCTCGATCCCTGAGTCAACAGATAGGGACGTTTGCAAGACAACAACTAACTGCACGAACAGTTCGACGATGTTTGCAGCAGCATGGACTGTCAGCTCGGAGAGCATGGCTGCGGTTACCCTTGACGCTGCATCACAGACTCAACGACGAACCTGGGTGCACGAATGGCAAAACGTCATGTTTTCGGATGAATCCAGGTTCTGTTTACAGCATTATGATGGTCGCATCTGTGTTTGAGGACATCGCGGTGAACGCACATTGGAAGCATGTAATCGTCATCGCCATACTGGCGTATCACCCGGCGTGATGGTATGGGGTGCCATTGGTTACAAGTCTCGGTCACCTATTGTTCGCATTGACGGCACTGTGAACAGTGGACGCTACATTTCAGATGTGTTAAGACCCGTGGCTCTACCCTTCTTTCGATCCCTGCGAAACCCTACACTTCAGCAGGATAATGCACGGTCGTAAGTTGCAGGTCCTGTACGGGCCTTTCTGGATACAGAAAATGTTCGACTGTTGCCCTGGCCAGCACATTCTCCATATCTCTCACCAACTGAAAACGTCTGGTCAACGGTGGCCGAGCAACTGACTCGTCACAATACGCCAGTCACTACTCTTGTAGAACTGTGGTATCGTGTTGAAGCTGCATGGGCAGCTGTACCTGTACACGCCATCCAAGCTCTGACTGACTCAATGCCCAGGCGTACCAAGGCCGTTATTACGGCCAGAGTTGGTTGTTCTGGGTACTGATTTCTCAGGATCTATGCACCCAAATTGCGTAAAAAAGTAATCACAAATCAGTTCTAGTATAATATATTTGTCCAATGAATACCAGTTTATCGTCTGCATTTCTTCTTGGTGAAGCAATTTTAATGGCCAGTAGTGTGTAATGCCATTGCCTTTAGTAACACCGGATGATTCCTCTGCGGGAATTGAAGAATGTGGAACGCGCAGGCGCTGGCAAAGAGAGACAGACAGAGACAGACACCAATGTCGGCCGTTCTCGAAGTCGGCGCACACGTCACACACATCGATCCGGCTCAGTACCAGTCGAGAATAAAATCCGCTCGCCTTAAGGGAACGGCTTCTATCTCAATTTCCCGCTCTGACGGACAGCTGCCTTACTCATTTTTTTTTTTGGCCTGCCACGCCGTACAGAAACTCGACCGCGGCGGCAGAGAAAGGCCGGATTACTGTAATCTCCTCGGGCGCCCGGGGGCGGCACGGATCCGCCAGGTGAGGCGCGGCCGATCGCGGCAGCCGCCCCTGTCTTGTTTCTGGTGCGCCTGTCGGGCCCGCGGCGCTTCTGCCACGGAGCAGCGAGCAGGAAAACCTGTTTACAGGCCGACGGCTGCCGGCTGCCGGGCGCCGGGCGCCGCGTTAAAAATCCAACAGGTTCTCTCCCAGCGCCGGCCGAGTAGTGCCTTCCTTGCCTCCTACCTACCTGCCATTCAGTGTCCTTGCAACTCGACTGCCAACCCAACAGTCGACACAGCATTACCACAAGTGGCATGCCATCAATTACTTTCTTTTCTTTTAAAAAATACAGTAACCAGCCACTTTATTATGTGTAATATGAAACAAAAGAAAAGTTAGGAGTAGGTATTAAAATCCATGGACAAGAGATAAAAACTTTGAGGTTCGCCGATGACATTGTAATTCTGTCAGAGACAGCAAAGGACTTGGAACAGCAGTTGAATGGAATGGACAGTGTCTTGAAAGGAGGGTATGAGATGAACATCAACAAAAGCAAAACAAGGATAATGGAATGTAGTCTAATTAAGTCGGGTGATGCTCAGGGACTTACATTAAGGAATGAGACACATAAAGTACTAAAGGAGTTTTGCTATTTGGGGAGAAAAATAACTGATGATGGTCGAAGTAGAGGGATATAAAATGTAGACTGGCAATGGCAAGGAAAGCGTTTCTGAAGAAGAGAAATTTGTTAACATCGAGTATAGATTTAAGTGTCAGGAAGTCGTTTCTGAAAGTATTTGTATGGAGTGTAGCCATGTATGGAAGTGAAACATGGACAATAAATAGTGTGGACAAGAAGAGAATAGAAGCTTTCGAAATGTGGTGCTACAGAAGAATGTTGAAGATTAGGTGGGTAGATCACGTAACTAATGAGGAGGTATTGAGTAGGATTGGGGAGAAGTGAAGTTTGTGGCACAACTTGAATAGAAGAAGGCATGCAGTAAGTATTGGGAGATGAAGGAGCTTGCACGGGATAGATTAGCATGGAGAGCTGCATCAAACCACTCTCAGGAGTGAAGACCACAACAACAACAACAACACATTTCGGGACATTCACAAATGTCGCTAAAATTTTTCAATGAATAAATCCGCTACAGTTGTACTTGGGTAATTCTTTATTTCGATAAAATCGTACGGACGACCCAGGTTTCAGGATGTAAATCCCATCTTCAGGTACAAAAAGAAAGAATAAACAAAAAATTAAAAAGAAACTGAGAGGGTTCTTCATAAATAGTTAATATTAAAAAGGGCTCATAAGAATGTGAACATCAGGTTGTACCTTGACAGCGTACGAGGAAGTCGTACCAATCATGTACAAAAATCCATCGACTTTATCAAGTAACATGCAAGATTCCGTGCGAGTGAGACATGAAAAGGTTCTCTGATTTTACAGCATCGGGTAAACTGGACCCAACAGGAAGAACATGGTTCAAATGGCTCTGAGCACTATGGGACTTAACTGCTGAGGTCATCAGTCCCCTAGAACTTAGAACTACTTAAACCTAACTGACCTAAGGGCATCACACACATCCGTGCCCGAGGCACGATTCGAACCTGCCACCGTAGCGGTCTCCTGGTTCCAGACTGTAGCGCCTAGAACCGTTCGGCCACCCCGGCCGGCAGAAGAACATGAATGTAAGAACAAATAAGAGCACATTGCCAGCCTGATTTAACCGATGAAGCAACTGAGAAGGACGAGACATGTGGCATAATTACGTCATAATTACGAATCAGCTTTGACAAAATTTATAAACTGATGTACCGTCGAAACATTTTTTTAGCTAGAACATTGATTCGGGTGTCATTGTGAAGAGCTTGCGGAGCACTACTGGAACGCAAAGCGACACAAATTATTCGCCGGAGTATAACTGAAAATCGATGTCAAATTGAAAATTGTAAGATAATGTGAGACGCCGTCTCACTCGACTCGTAAATATGCTCGGAATAACAAAAAAAAAAAAAAAATGCAAGTTAGAGCAAAACACGCATCGAAAGGAATCCAGTGCGGAGCGAATGCGAGAACTAAGCCAGCATCGAACAGGAAATGTAACAACGGCGCAAAGCGATTTCGTGGCTGGCCCACCGGGCATGTCTCCGCACAGTGTTTTATCTAACCCACCGAAGCTCGTCTCTTGTACGCCAGTGATCAGCTTCAGGTGGTTGTTTGGAAGATGTCACTGTTTGGAAGGTATCACTGCTGATGATTCTGACCTCATCGATGATAATACTAAATACTACACACCGTTAGACATCCCTCTACACCTGTTCATGAAACCACAGAGCCTTGCTACATACGATAAACTGGTGATTTGTCTATCCTGTAACCGTTATACTACTGTAATACTTTTGTATTAAAGAGATTAATCATTAAATTACATATTAATACGAAACTTTCGATTTTATTCCAACTTTTACAGGAAAAATCTACAATGCAGACCCGATCTCATCACCAAGTTTTTTGCTTCAAAAATACACAAATTTTCAGTTTGTCGGTCTCAAGATTACCCTTTCCTGGCAATGTCACCCATCTTCAGATATGTAAACAATACAAAAGTAAAAACACAGTTGGGTGCTTATTCTGAGTTTACATGTCACGAAGCTAAACAAATGTTAATTTGTGCACAAAAATGTAGGCTATGTGATATGCCACGTTATTGTGAAATATCAGTAACGCCAAGATCGCTTATAAATCTTTTTATTGGTATTCTGCATCTGCATCGAAGGAGCTTTCGGACTGAAAACCACAACAACATTATTGTTTTGGAATGTAGGTTGTGGTGATAGACTGATGTAGCAATATAAAATTAGAAGCCGTGACAGTGCATTGTAAACAAAAACATTATAAGCATATCTTTGAAGCAACACCTGTCATGAAGAATATCGTGAAATGTTCGTATGCATAGTTTACTGGGTAATTTGTGTGTGTCCTGTTCATGCTTAAACATTCCCTCCAATAAATGCTTAAGGACGAAAATGAGACGTTGAAATTTCCTGGCAGATTAAAACTGTGTGCCGGACCGAGACTCGAACTCGGGACCTTTGCCTTTGGCGGCCAAGTGCTCTACCATCTGAGCAACCCAAGTACGAATATCGACCCGCGTTCACAATTTCAGTTCTGCCAGTACCTCATCTCCTACCTTCCAAACTTCACAGAAGCTCTTCTGCGAACCTTGCAGAACTAGCACTCCTGGAAGAAAGGATATTGCGGAGACATGGCTTAGCCACAGCCTAGGGGATGTTTCAAGTAGAGCACTTGCCCTCGAAAGGCAAAGGTCCTGAGTTAGAGTCTCGGTCCGGCATACAGTTTTAATCTGCCAGGAAGTTTCATATCAGCGCACACTCTGCAGCAGAGTGAAAATCTCATTCTGTCTTTACTATGGTTTCGACGCTTTTAAACCTGTCTTCCTCAGAAAGCCAACAAACTTCACATTAGCAATTAATCAATCGTTCTGAAGAAGACTGGTTTAAATCCGTCGAAACCATGGTAAAGGTTATTTGAAAATCATCATGTATTGCAACCGGTTGGCTGCCTACTACACCTGCTGTTATGTAACCGTTGCTGTAATGCAACCTTGGTCAAAATATTGACATCTAGTGGTCAAGTCCGCATTACTTAGGACTGTCCGCATACTTTTGATCTGATAGTGTATATTATCGAGTTGCTGCCAGCTCGTGCAACTATCAGTTGCCCACTGACCTCATTTGGTGGACGCCATAGGAAGTGCAAACAGCAATACCGCCGCCGCTGTCAGATACGGATGACAGTGAACGCTCCGCGCTGAATGTCGTGTAACGTAAGAGCAGCGGAAAGCGGGCGCATTATAAACGCGCCGGCGGCAGCAGCTAATTCCCGAACGCACGGCCATCGATCTGCGCGCAACTTGGCGGCGGTTTAATAACTGCCGCAGCCGCCTCCGGGCAAACACAGAACGGAGTGAAGGCCCGTCGCCACGCATAAGCCGCTCCTAGCCGAGCTCTGCGCAGCGGGTAGTTCGGCTGTTTGTTGCAGGTTCCTCGCCCCACTCCCACCACGACAGCCTGCGATCTCAGAGACTTCTCACCGCGGCGCTACGCCGGTCCTTTCCAAAAGAAGACGTAAAGTCCGTGCAAGCTGCAGACTTCATTTTGGTACTTTTATCAACCAGTCTCGATCGGAATTCTTTGTAATAAACTAGCCGAACTGAAGATATTTAAGCAAAGAAAGGAAAGAGAAGCAAAACGTCACGAAGGAATTATCCGAATGAGCAGGAAATGGGAGGATGTGACGTACGTATATAGACAAACAAACGAGTAATGACAAAAATTGTATGAATTGTTCGACATAAAGAAGAGCTTCAAAAAACTGAGCTAGTCAGTGATGCGTTCGTCCATCTTTGGCTTTTATGCAATCAGTTCGACTTCGCATTGATTACTAGAGTTGGTGGATGTCCTGTAGGGGGATATCGTGCCAAATTCTGTCCAACTGACGCATTACATCGTCAAAATCCAGACCCGGTTGGAGGGCCCTGCCCATAAAGCTTCAAATGCTTAGGTAAAGTCCCGTGATCTTCCTGGCAAGGTAGGGTTTGGCAAGCACGGAGACAAACACTAGAAACTCTCGCTGTGGGCAGGCGGGCGTTATCCTGCTGAACCACAAGTCCAGGATGGCTTCCCACGAAGGGTAACAAAATGAGCGTAGAAAACCACCTACACTACTGGCCATTAAAATTGCTACACCATGAAGAAATGCAGATGATAAACGGGTATTCGTTGGACAAATATATTACACTAGAACTGACATGTGATTACATTTCCACGCAGTTTGGGTGCATAGATCCTGAGAAATCAGTACCCAGAACAACCACCTCTTGCCTTGATACGCCTGGGCATTGAGTCAAACAGAGCTTGGATGGCGTGTACAGGTACAGCTGGCCATACAGCTTCAACACGATACCACAGTTCATCAAGAGTAGTGGCTGGCGTATTGTGACGAGCCAGTTGCTCGGCCACCATTGACGAGACGTTTTCAATTGGTGAGAGATCTGGAGAATGTGCTGGCCAGGGCAGCAGTCGAACATTTTCTGTATCCAGAAAGACCCGTACAGGACATGCAACATGCGGTCATGCACAATCGTGCTGAAATGTAGGGTTTCGCAGGGATCGAATGAAGGGTAGACCCACGAGTCGTAACACATCTGAAATGTAACGTCCACTGTTCAAAGTGCCGTCAGTGCGAACAAGAGGTGACCGCGACGTGTAATCAATGGCACCCCATACCATCACGCAGGGTGATACGCCAGTATGACGATGACGAATACACGCTTCGAATGTGCGTTCACCGCGATGTCGCCAAACACGGATGCGACCATGACGATGCTGTAAACATAACCTGGATTCATCCGAAAAAATGAAGTTTTGCCATTCGTGCACCCAGGTTCGTCGTTGAGTACACCATCGCAGGCGCTCCTGTCTGTGATGCAACGTCAAGGGTAACCGCAGCCATGGTCTCCGAGCTGATAGTCCATGCTGCTGCAAACGTCATCGAAGTGTTCGTGCAGATGGTTGTTGTCTTGCAAACGTCCCCCTCTGTTGACTCAGGGATCGAGACGTGGCTGCACGATCCGTTACAACTATTGGTTAAGATGCCTGTCATCTCGACTGCTAGTGATACGAGGGCGTTGAGATCCATCACGGCGGTCCGTATTACCCTTCTGAACCCACCGATTCCATATTCTGCTAACAGTCATTGGATCTCAACCAACACGAGCAGCAATGTCGGGATACGATAAACCGCAATCGCGATAGGCTACAATCCGACTTTTATCAAAGTCGGAAACGTGATGGTACGCATTTCTCCTCCTTACACGAGGCATTACAACAACGTTTCACCAGGCAACGCCGCTCAAGTGCTGTTTGTGTATGAGAAATCGGTTGGAAACTTTCCTCATGTCAGCACGTTGTAGGTGTCGCCACCGGCGCCACCCTTGTGTGAATGCTCTGAAAAGCTAATCATTTGCGTGTGACATCATCATCTTCCTGTCGGTTAAATTTCGGGTCTGTAGCACGTCATCTTCGTGGGGTGGCAATTTTAATGGCCAGTAGTGTACTTTTGCTATACTGTAAAGGTGCCATGGGTGACAACCAAAGCGGCTTTGCTGTGAAAAGAAGTGGTAACGCAGGTCATCAGTCCTGGTTGTCGGGCTTTAAGGCGAGCGACATTGGGGTTGGTATGCTGCCGCTTCCCATAGCGTCTCCAGACGCGTCATCGTTGGCCACCAGGGATCGGTCGACGCGGTACTCACTACTGAAGACAATTCTACTTCACTCAGTGATATTCCAGGCCGAATTTATTGACATCTACATCTACATCCATATTCCGCAAGGCACCTGACGGTGTGTGGCGGAAGGTACCTTGAGTACCTCTATCGGTTCTCCCTTCTATTCCAGTCTCGTATTGTTCGTGGAAAGAAGGAATGTCGGTGTGCCTCTGTGTGGGCTCTAATCTCTCTGATTTTATCCTCATGGTCTCTTCGCGAGATACACTTAGGAGGGAGCAATATACTGCTTGACTTCTCGGTGAAGGTATGTTCTCGAAACTTCAACAAAAGCCCGTACTGAGCTACTGAGCGTCGCTCTTGCAGAGTCTTCCACTGGAGTTTATCTATGATCTCCGTAACGCTTTCGCGATTACTAAATGATCCTGTAACGAAGCGCTCTGCTCTCCGTTGGATCTTCTCTCTCTCTTCTATCAACCCTATCTGGTACGGATCCCACTCCGGTGGGCAGTATTCAAGTAGTGGGTGAACAAGTATACTTTAACCTACTTCCTTTGTTTTCGGATTGCATTTCCTTAGGATTCTTGCAATGAATCTCAGTCTGGCATCTGCTTTACCGACTTTATGTGATCATTCCATTTTAAATCACTCCTAATGCGTACCCCCAGATAATTTATGGAATTAACTGCTTCCAGGTGGTGACCTGCTATATTGTAGCTAAATGATAAGGGATCTTTCTTTCTATGTATTCGCAGCACATTATACTTGTCTACATTGAGATTCAATTGCCATTCCCTGCACCGTGCGTCAATTCGCTGCAGATCCTCCTGCATTTCAGTAAAATTTTCCAGTGTTACAACCTCTCGATATACCACAGCATCATCCGCAAAAGCCTAAGTGAACTTCCGATGTCATCCACAAGGTCATTTATGTATATTGTGAATAGCAACGGTCCTATGACACTCCCTTGCGACACACCTGAAATCACTCTTACTTCGGAAGACTTCTCTCCATTGTGAATGACATGCTGCATTCTGTTATCTAGGACCTCTTCAATCTAATCACAAAATTGGTCTGATAGTCGATATGCTCTTACTTTGTTCATTAAACGACTGTGGCGAACTGTATCGAACGTCTTCTACTCTGTCAGGAGGTAAAGGGGAGATTAACATACTTACCTTCACATACTACGACAACAAAAGATCGGATGAGGTCAAGTCTTACAGTCATGGAGGCCAAGAACGCAGGGCAGTGTCTAGGAGTCCCGTGCCCCCTATCCAGCACTGAATCACAGTGTCATTGAGAAACTGACCTACGTTGTTGTACCAATGTGGTGGAGCTCCAGGCTGTTGGAAAATTAAGTCATCGGAGTCCTTCTGAAGTTGTGGGAAAGCCAGTTCTGCAGCCTTTGAAGACAGCTCATCCCAGTCTGTGTTCTCCTCAAAAAAGGAGGTAGCGTACACTTTTTGATTAGAAATGGCGGAAAAAACGTTCACTTCAGACGAGTCTCTTTCGTATTCAATAACGTCATGAAGGTTCTGGAGTTGCCATATGCGCACTCCGACGAAAAGCACGCTGGACAGAAATCACCGACTACTCTTTGCAAACTGCAGCACACAAAAGACCTTCTATTGAGCGG
The DNA here is from genome assembly GCF_021461395.2 of Schistocerca americana. Lineage (NCBI taxonomy): Eukaryota > Metazoa > Arthropoda > Insecta > Orthoptera > Acrididae > Schistocerca > Schistocerca americana. The sequence continues at coordinate 480,869,638 of NC_060126.1, forward strand.
ACGCCATATTACTTCTTACTGGCTGCAAACTGCGAAAACTCTTTGACTGCCATATGACGGCGATTTCCTGACACTGAAACCCCGCCTGCTGCTTTTCACAGACTTCAATGTTGAATGGGTTTTAAATGACAACGAAAAGGAAAGAATGTCATTTGGTGCAGATAACACGATGCACGCCAATTCTGTGTTTGGCTTTACTTCCACGTCAGTAGCAAGTGTAAAACCGTCGGCACACGGACCGTGCATCCGAACGTTGAGCGTTGAGCGTGCCGAGTTTCTGACGTCATAGCGTGGAATAGCACGCTCGGGAGTCTTTCCGAACGTGCAGAGCAATATCTGGCATGTCAAATATTCTGAACGTGCATCTGAGCGTTGACCAATGAGATTGTATAACGCCACCTACGTCACAAGCACGCCGTCTCCCTTCAGTACAGAGTTGTGAGGCGCCATATTGGCATTCATTTCAAGCGTATATGTATATATGCCGTTTCTGAGCACCAGCAAATTCAAAATCGCTGGAAAACCCGTTGTTAACTCTGTGATTCGTTCCAATAAAATAATGAGAAACATCGTATTCGTGGCAAAAGAATTATTGTAACTTGCGTATTATGAGAGTAGGCAATTCGAAGGCAGCGACATACTGAAGATCCACCCAAAACGTATTGTTCTTGGTACAATTTGTTATAATTAAATTTCAATTAGTAACATATCTACGATTAAGGTTTCCAGCAAGGGGTAACATAATATGATTACATGTAAGATGTGTGATGTTGGTTCAGCGAAATGAGTACCTTCACTGTCCTAAAAAGAGTCGTCAGTTAGGGGCGCAGGTTCGCGACTCGACACTCCCAAATTTTTTTTCCTAACATTCGCGTTTTTATTAGGTTCTGATGCTTGATTATTACATTAATATAAGTATATTCTATAATATTTGATGCTACGTAAGTATAAATTCACCTTTTTTTGAGGGGTGACTTTGTTCGATTGGCTTGATCTATAGGACAGCTTGCGCTACTTGTATAAAGATATTTTGCTCCTTTTTCTTTTACGCTTCGCAATTCACATGTTGCAAGCATTCTGCTACTGGGTAGGAACAGTGATCAAGTAAGACCGACCTTCGGGTTTTATTAAAATGTGAGAATGATGAAGTAATGTTAATCTTATGCGGAGAAGTATTCCAAATTTGTAATGCACTGTTTGTAATGGAACTTTAATAAGTCTGTGTCCTTATTGATTGGACACGGTACTTTCCTTTTCGTGGACGATGGAGGAAATGTGCGTTTTAATAGAGCTAGCGTGGGAATTTTACTCGCGCCCGTTGAGTAAACATTGTGATTTACGGACTGGAAGCATCCTTCAACTGCCGCTGGAGTGCGTTGTGATCGCGTATACCACGTTGGGGCCCACGTACCGTGTGCACAAGTCGCATAGTTCCTGAGCGTTCAGCAGCACGCTGAACTTGGCACGCTCAACGTTAACGTTCGACAGCACGGTCCGTGTGCCGACGGCTTAAGCAGGCGCTATTGAGCCCAGTTTGGCCTTAACACAGCCTGACGAACGAAGGATCAACACGTCAGCTGCTGACGTTTCCTCCACTTCCTTGCAGCGCGCGACCGCCGCGGCCAGCCGGCGCAGCCCCTGGCCCTCGCTGGACCGCGACTGGTGCCCACCGCCACCACCCCCACCTCCAGCCTCCCCCTCCCCCAACACACCCGACCGCTGCCGCCAATCAATCCGCTGCCAAACAGCCGCCACCAGCTAGCGCCGGAACGAGCGCTCCAATCAGCCGATCGCCGTCCGAGGGCGCCCTAATGAAATCTCATTTTTTAAAATCTTGTCCGGCTGTCGGGCTGGCCGGCACCCTTCATTTGTCTTTGTACACCCCCCCCCCCCCTCCCCCTCGCCGTCACATCCCGGGAGCCGCCGGCGCTGTGCCCCCCCCCCCCCACTCCTGCCCCCCCCCCCCACTCCTGCCCCCTCGCCGTGGAACCAGCCGCCCGATTCGCCGACGGCGGGGTGTAATTACTGCGCACATAAATCAGAGCGAGCGCGCCTTTGCGCTCTTCTGGCGCCCAGCCTTTGCCGGCTTACCCCAAACAGCGCGTATCGGCCGCGTTAACTAGCCCGCGTCCCCCCCGACAGGCCTTTGCTTCGCCCGCTGGGAGTCATCTGCTCGCCTGCCTGTGCGTGCGTGACTGCGTGCGCACGCAGCCTATCTCCGCCCTCACAGACGACTGCGCCCGCTTGTTCGCCATCGGCTGTCTTCACGGGCCGGCGGTCAGTTTCATGTTCCGGGCCATCTATCTGCGTGAATCGTTCTGATCGGAGCCTCCTTTTGTTGGTCTCCCCTGAGGATCGCGACGGTAACGTGCTCGTTACAAGCATATTCCCTGATATTGTGTGCGTGTGGGGGGGGGGGGGGGGGTTGATCCGCTATTCTGTTATTCTGCGCAACGGATTAATCTGAGATGTACCCTTTACCCTGTGGCTACTGCAAGATGCAATTTCCACCCCCACACTACTACAGAAGTCAGACAGACGCTACTAACGTTCTAAAGAGAAATGCCTGAAAAACTTTCAGCAATCAATATCTTTGGGAGTCGTCCACTGTAAGGAAATGACACGTAACTAGTGGGATACTTGGGTACTGGAGTAGTGCTAGTTAGTGTAAGAAAAACATGAAACTAACGAAATTATTATTTATTTTGCAAAAATCCTGAGAAATCACAATGGCACTTTAGTTACATCCTGGTTCTTTTTGGAATGTGAAGTTACCTCTCAAGGATAGGACTCGCTAATGAAATTTCTGTACACAGTTTAAGATTGTTATTGACTTGGCAGAAGGGCTGAGAGCTGCGCCTACTGAACTTGAATAATTATCCGTTAGAATGTTGCTAGGTATGGTAGAGGCTGTCGCGTGTGAAATGCAGTGAAGTGTACTGTTGTGGAGGAAATATGGGGCTCGCAAGAGCTGTAGCGCACAATACCGTAAGCTGCGGTGACTGCTGTCTGCGCCGCTCGCTGCTCACAAATACGATAACTCTCGTTCTATCTGGATTGACCTTCGCCAATCAAACTCTCCCTATGTCTTAATGAAGTCAAGGATTCCTATTCGCCCCTAGTCTATTGGCGTGGTCAGATAACCAGTCCACTGCGATGCCACTCAAAAATTCGCTCGCAGGTGTTTAACTATAACTCTGTCCATTCACACCACACAATAAGTGTGTTGGCCAACACAGTGAACAACACTTAATTGCAAGGCCTCAATATAGAGTCGCACTTCGAATCGCTCTCGACAGAGGTGCTCTCCCAGTGAAGTACTGAGGAGAGACTTGTTCCTCGCTCCAAGAGCAACAACGGAACGGCGCCTCTCCACGCCAGACGTGAAGGGATATATATATATATCTTTTGGTCTCTTCCATTACTCCTTCATCTCAAGGAGTCAGAAATACCGTCTGCCAATCAGCATTGCTCTTCTAAAACGGGAGAAATACGTTTCGTTTAAGGCGACCAATCCAGAAATCTGTAGTATTGGCGTTTGCTGTCTCCCTGTGAAAATCTCTGAAACTGCATGCTATATTTGTAAAGAATGTGTAGGCTGGGCGCTCCCACACAATGTAGCGGACTTTGCTTTTAAGCCGAACGCTGTGTCATTCTTCCTTTCACTCAGGCACACACTGTCTGCTTCACGGGCGGCCGACGTTGACTCGTCCTCTGAAGGGACCAGCCTCGCGGTGTGTGGTCTGCCTCTCTGGAACTAAAAGCTCCTGTGACCGTCGTGTCAGGAATGTATGTGTGTACGCCAGCCTTGAGTATTTCAACCCTGGTGCGCACTTTGTTATTTGCATATTGTTTACATGAATTCATACAACATTGACTTTATCTTACAGAGTTCGGGTTTGAATGAAGCGTCTTGGTGTGCGGAATATGATTGTGAGGGCGGAATATGTAAGCAATGAAGGTCAGGAGACCACGACGTCTTATAATATCAGTGGACCATTTACTGATCTACATTTCGTGCAACCAATCTTTGCAGTAAGAGTACCAGTAAAGATTTACAAAGTGAAAATGTCAAATATTACAAGTGTAAAACTCACATTTGACATGAGCGTCAAATGACATGTACCACCTTTGTCTGTGACTTACTTGTGTCCAGAAAATTCAGAAGATTTTCTGTTACTGCACAATTATGCTGCTTACCTTGTCACTGGAGAAAATAATGAGACAAATTAGAAAATAAATAATTTATTAGGACCTCTTTCAATGTAACATCATGGGAATGCGAATAAGAGGATTCACATGCTGTTAATACTGTGCCAGGGTGTCGACAGTGTAATGTAATAAAATTAAAAAAATTCTTTGTTTTGTGACTATTAGTGTAATGTAATAAAATAAAATATGAGCCGTGACTTACACAAAAAGAAACGCACATTAATGCAATGGCTCAGCATAAAAGAGAAATGACTGATGTAGGAATATTATTAACGGTGTAATATGTTGTTTAATTTAGCCCGACGTGTATAAGCACTCGGTAAACTAGCTCAGTTCTCAGGGTAGTTACGTAGTCGTCTATAATTAATTGTCCTTTTCTTATTTATCCAACACTAGGCTCGTGAGAAGTCGTGTGCTTATTGCACCAGAGAATATTTGCAAAGTCTGTTCGATGGTACACTACTGTAGTCCTAACTTAATGTCGTAGTTTCGTCTCGATTTCCCAATATAAGATAAAACAGTAGCATCTACAAATGAAATCCTATAATCGAACTGGAATCCTGTGACCAGACCTTTTCTGCCTGGGATGCTATCTCGTTATATAAAGAAAATCTGTAAATAAAATTTTTAAATTGTTAGTAGCTGCCTCCGGTCTCATGGGATCTGAAATAAAGTTAATTGTCCTAACCGACGGCACGTCTCGTAGATGAGCCAAAAGAAAAATGTTAAAGATTTTTGTAAGGTGGTGCCTAACAATGAAAATTCTTTGTTAAGGCCAATGTCTACTTAAGACAGTCTAGGTATCAGACGATCAATTAATTGACCACATACACAAATTCTTTTGACAAAATAACCATTATATTTTTCGGGTTTTAAGTACAACTTACATTATCAGCTGGTGCAGCAAGATGAGCTTTACACAAGAACGTCCTCTTAGGTCCGAATCCAAGCAGATAAGATAAGCGAATGACAAAGGAAAGATAGTTGATGCATAGAAGCGCAAGAGTCCATGGAATAACATGTCCATTGTAGTTCTATCTCTTCTTCTTTGGCGTACTTGTCGATTATTTATAAAATTTATCATAATATTTAGTTTACATTTTTTTAAAACCCAAGTCCACCCAGGAGAAACAGTACAACAGGGTTGCCTGCCCTCAGGCGCTACAGCAGCTACGGGGCGTGAGTCAGCTGAATAGGTGTCGACGCCTGTGTACAAAGGTGTGCGGTTGCCGCCAAGGGTGTTTGCAGTCTACAGGGTCTTAGAGGGACCGTCGCCGTTTTATTGAAGCACGTGGCAATTTTACACCCCTCCACCCCTTCCAACAGGAGTGCGCGAAAGACAAAACACCATTTGCTGATTCGCATCACGTTCGAATTTCATCGAGCGGTTTTTAACGGTCTACAATCGTTCCACTCTGTACACCGCAGCAAATATTGCGGTCGCACTACGATCCAAAGGTGTCAGCTCGTGTTCAGTGGGGTTACGTCCCCTCGACGTTCTCCGAGTGGACTTCAATCGTCGGGTACGGGAAGGGGGTGGGGGTGGGGGGGGGGGGGGGGGTTGGGAGATCGTGGAACGTTGTCAATAGCGTCGTCCTGTTGCTCTTCGCGCTGCAAACTGTCGTTTTCGACCGCGAAATGTGTGGAAATCGACGCCCAAAGGGTGCAGCTGGTTTTATTGACGCCCTTCCTTGATGGCGCCCTCTGCGGTCTTTCCGTGTCGACCAGGGGGGACTCTTGCGAAACTCTCGCACTTTTATATTTTTAAATAATGACAGTGTGCGGAATAAGTGTAGTCATTCAGATAATGGTAGTTGTCGGCTGACGATAATTCTAGTTCATACTTCGAACTACTGCGACACTATGGTTAGGGAAGCAATGGAATTTAGACTATGTGATAATCAACAGAGACACTGATTATGCACTTCGCGACACATGGAAGCGCGCACTTGATAATAACAGAGCGCAGAGGAAGACTTCACTTACCAATAGTTTACCATCTGTTGTGAGTGGTGGCGCTGCATGCAACTCTGGACATAGAGGTCATCTAGGTACACAGAGAGCACCATTTCAGCATGTGCCAATCAGATGCCGTCCAGCGGGCATAAAAGTGGGAGCCTCGGCAGTTTCACGATCGTCGGACTTAGCCCCTGACGACGACGATGGAGGTAGCCATCGAAACATTGGGCTTTTATCCGAAATTAAGGAGCAAGGTTATCAGAAACCGTTTTTTCCAACAAGGGCTCCGTCGAGGAGGACTTCGTAGGCACGCTGGAAAGCAGCGGTCTCGAACACACTGCCCACGGTACACATGCGGCCCAAAGTTCGTATCAATGTGGCCCCAGAAGTGAGCATCTAATACACGATCGGAAAAAAAACATAAAATTTAATTTTTGCAAAATTATGATAAACTGAGCATTTTGAGTACGAAACTCCGGTCACATAATGCTGTTCTCTCACTGGTCCATCCTCCCCTCTTCTTCTTTCTCAGTGATTATTGTTAGCCCGTTAGTTAAGTATATTATGCGCAGCCCAAAAATACTTTTCTTCCAATTTGGCGTAGGAAAGTTAAAAGGCTGAACACCCCTACTATAGAGCATGTGACGGATTTCTGTTCTTTTTCCATTCACGTAAATAAGCAGCGGAAAAATTACATACGCCTCCGTACGAGGGCAGTCTGAGTTTTAAGTATCACGCCGAAAAAATAAAATAACGTAATTAATCTATCGTTTATTTGGAGGTACATGTCTGCAGTCGTCGTACGTACTTAAATTCCCGCGTCACAGTACCGCAGTACACGAATAGGGGAGGAATACAGAACAGCGCTGCCCGCTGATGAAATGGAGTATCGTGTTGTAATCCATTTTCGGCAGTAGCGGAAATGTCGCTGCCGAAAACTAGTTACCGCCCGATCACTCCACTTTATCAATGGGCTACCATACTGCAGTGCGGGGATTTCGGTGTGTACCAACGCTGCACACATGTACCAGGAAACAAACGAAACCTTAAAATTTCTGAGTGGTGATTAAAACTTCATGGCTCCCCTTCGCGTTTGCCCTAATCTTTCATGTCTTGTTACCACGGTCCGTACGCGAGGTGTAGTAGATGTGTCACCCTGTCTTCCCCCATTACCAGTTCTTAGAATTTACCAATTTACCCAACAGAATTTCACCCTCACTAACTTGCCTTTCTTCCGAGGATTCATATGGCAGACCCTGGCCACTTTTGTTACTCTTATGTGGGCTACAATTGACAGGGACCCTAAATTCTGTAAGAAAACTCTAGACACTAGCGTCTTATTTGCGACTGCCTTCACAGAACCCTCAGTTCGCGTTTCTTACAACAGATCTGACGTACTCGTCCCATTCCACATCTCTTCTTAGTGTTATTCCCCTAAATAATTTCAGTGTGCGTTGTTGACTACATGTTCGCAGCTAATGTTGTCATCAGGTAATATCCGATTCGTTATCATTGGTATCTTGCGTTTGAGAATTGCCATTGGTTGTAACAAATAGAAATTTCGTTCTTTTCTGCATTCCATTACAATCCTGCAACGACACTTTGCGTTCGACAGCGGAGTCAGGGAACAATCTTACTGTGATGTTATCAGATAGATCGTTCATATATGTTGAGAAAAGTGTAGTTCCTGTTATACTTCCTTGCGACACACTCATTTATACAAACCTGGATACATGCGAAATGAATTGACAGTTGCGCGTGGCGGTTGTGCGTTCGTTAACAGCTAACCGTAGCACATCTCATGTCCGTCACTTGCATTTCGATGGTGTCCGCCCCGGTAGCTGAGTGGTCAGCGTGACAGACTGTCAATCCTAAGGGCCCGGGTTCGATTCCCGGCTGGGTCGGAGATTTTCTCCGTTCAGGGACTGGGTGTTGTGTTGTCCTAATCATCATCATTTCATCCCCATCGACGCGCAGGTCGCCGAAGTGGCGTCAAATCGAAAGACCTGCACCAGGCGAACGGTCTACCCGACAGGAGGCCCTAGCCACACGACATTTCCATTTCGATGGTGCACAGACTTAAATCGATGTCGATACTGCTGCAGGGCTCCGAAAGTGCTAAATACATAGGCAGTAAGGCGAGTTTCGAGCAACTTAGACAACTTCAGAAGTACAACGCTTCTCTGACACTGAGCAGTGACGATTAGTTTATCAGACTGTGTAGCCAGGCCGGACTACTTATCGTTCGTTATGGAAGTCGTAAACTATGAACATTTTGAGACGAAGCACCGAACTACGAGAATATAGGAGACAAGTTTCTACGCAAGAGGCACAGATCAGTCTGGTAATATTACCGAAATTCCTCAATAAGCCTCGCACTGCTATCTATATAATGTTTCATGGCTTGGGTGCTCACTGCCATTGCCATTGCAGGCAACACCACGTTTCAATTGCAATGTTCTAATTTTTTGCATGGAGAGCTGCATCAAACCAGTCTCAGGACTGAAGACCACAACAACAACAACAACAAATTTTTTTTAAAGTCAATCGTTACGTTTGAAGAGGACAGGACTACTTTGAATCCTGGGTCACAGAATTTGAAAATAACGCTCAGTTGAATTGATTAGCTCTCATTTCTTTTGATATCTTTTTACGTATCTTACTATAAAAGTTAAAAAATATAAATATTATCAAATACTGCAAGAGCGTATCTTTTTTGATCTGCATCTGTTACTGACGGCCGCGGTGGTCTCGCGGTTCTAGGCGCGCAGTCCGGAACCGCGCGACTGCTACGGTTACAGGTTCGAATCCTGCCTCGGGCATGGATGTGTATGATGTCCTTAGGTTAGTTAGGTTTAAGTAGTTCAAAGTCTAGGGGACTGATGACCACAGCTGTTGAGTCCCATAGTGCTCAGAACCATTTGAACCATTTGCATCTGTTACTGTGTTGCAGGAGAGTCCCTTTACACCTTCGGTGTTAGAGCTGTTGCGAAATGTAGACTTTTCGCGGAGACTTATACATACTACTACAGTAGACTTTTCGCGGAGACTTATACGTGTCTTAAACGTGATGCTAAAAATTGTATTTTGCTTGTAGAGAGCTCCAGGGACATCTTATGGGCCGAGAATCATTTACCTGGAGACACCTCTGCGAATGTAGAACTGAACGGTTTTGCAGCTTCAGTTAAAGATTCGTTAGCACTTTCAGAAACCTTCTCTAGAGGCTCAGGAACACGGAGTGTTTGTTCATGAGGTATAGGACGAATTGCAGAACATACGTATCTAATTTTTGGTTCGTTCTTCTTGGAAGCTCTTTTGTTTCTATGAGGAGCCGTACACGAGCAGCATGGTTCGTGGACTCCCTCCAAATTAGCAGCTGTTCAGATAGCACTTTGCGATTTCCGCAAAACTTTCAAACTTTTACGATAATTTTTTTGTCTGGTCTTCTCGGGAAAATAATGAATGCAATAAAATTTATCATTCACTACATTTTCGTTGTCATGCAGTAAATCCGCAGCATCAGGTATGACGTTTTAATTTAGTACTTCTGTATTACTAGCATTGTTCACAGTACGTTTCGCAGAGAGTATCCACGTATGCCACTGAATATTCCTGCAAAACCAGATCATTGTACTATAGGTAGATCAGGAGATACGACGTTTTATACACGGGAATTCGATTTAAAGAGTCGCGAGTGGATGTTTCAGGTATTAGCGTGACCGTGGCGACGTTCAGCACAGAGCGTTCACGCTTATGGCCCGGTATTGTCTCGCGGATCACCCTAGACTGCAGAGGAGTGATGCGCTCGCCCGTGCTAGCAACGAAGACGCTCTGCATCACATGCGGAGCTACAGAGGAAGAGGGGAAGAAGACAGGCTGACAGCACGAGGACGGAGGAGAGAGACTGAACATCACATCCATCGATTTCGGACGGAGAACTGAACAACGCCTTGTAACCCCTGCAACGCAAACGGACTGCCTCGGATTGGGTGGCACCCCTTATTCGTACAATGGCTATATTTCTTTCGTGCGTCCGTCTCGCAACAAAAGGCGACTCGGAGCAAATGGCAGAATTGATTGGCTTGCGGGCTTTTCCCCCGCCGGAGGTCCCAGGAAACTGATTGGACGCCAGCAGCGATGGAAGCAATTGATTGGTTGGGCTCCCTTACAGGCCGCTAGATTTACCGCCAGTTCCATTGTCGGACTGTCGCCAAAAGGTTGTGGCGGCGCAGAAGTTTTGCTACCGTGCGCGTACCACCCCACTGCTCTGGGACCGGAGGACCCAGCACAACTCCACCATAAGCTTTCAGTCCACTATTGCTCTTCGTTCACATGTGCAAAGCGAAGAACCAAAGGTTTGTACTCGGCCACGCCCGAAGCATCGGCCGCCAAATTCCCTTAGGCCTATATTACTGAATGCTCCCAAAACTTACGATTGTAGTAGGATATAAAACATGAGACTTGATACTTAACGTACGACTGGAGATGTAATAAATGTAATTAACTAATCTATAACTCATAAATTACGACTTCGTTTGAAAAAATTTGGAGAAGTACAATTTACGATGGTTTAGTCGCAATGTAGTTCTGACATATATACCGTGTGTGGGCTTCACTAATATTCTAATGTAATGTTTATATTCTGGCTGTATATGCCACTGTACGTAACTCTCTCGGCGTAAGCGCCACCTGCCTTTTTGATGTATAACTACGTTAATTGTACCAAGGCTCCCATACTGTTATAACGGGGGTGTTAAACGCTTTCCTTCTTTTTATTGTTACTTTATCTAAGGACGTTATTAATACTGATAATTTACACGTTGCTTTTGTACGCCAATCGGCACATGGTTCGCGCCATGAGCGCCACCTGCCCTGGCCGCAGAGTAACTACGCTGGCCGATTACACTCAGTCGGTTGTGAGCTCTGCAACATCCATGTACTAATTTATATTTACGCGACAAACCCCACTTTTGGGGCTATATTTTAATTTTGACAAATGGATCTACGCAGACATTTGTAAAAACGGCGATGATACATCAGTCCATACTAATATAAAATTGTAAGTACCAGTCGTCGTTCTCATATTTTTGTAATGCAAGGGCTCTCTAATTTGTGTTAATATCTATTCTTGACTTAAGTTTCATATCTTTCTAATGTAAGCCATGATGTTCATTGTCCTTAGGCCACCTTCTGAAGAAGACAAATTTAAATTTGTTGAAACCTAGGTAAAGAATTCTTTATCCATTGCAGCTGGTCGGCTGTTTATAATTTTATTACGTGGAACCGTTGCTGTTGTGCAGCTATGTTTAAAATACTGAATAATGGTAGTGCCTGATATAAAAATAATTTATAGATTTATAAAATATATATTTTGTTATTTAACGAGTTCTGGGGAACGGAAATGCAGGAGCTGGAGATGTTGTTTAGTTCTCTAATATAAAGGGGAGGTAATCATAAGAGTCTAGTTGCTACTACTGAGGATTTCGAGGAAGTGGCTAAACGATGTAGTGGGACGGGACGGATTTTGCTCTGCTGGGAAAGGGTGTTTCTGCCATGTTGTGGAGACAAAAGCGTGCCGCACAGGGTAGCCGCGCGGTCTTAGGCGTCTTGTCACGGTCCGCGCGGCTGCCCCGGTCGGAGGTTCGAGTCCTGCCTCGGGCATGGCTGTGTGTGTTGTCCTTAGCGTGAGTTAGGTTAAGTAGTGCGTAAGCTTAGGGAGCGATGACCTCACCAGTTTGGTCCCGTAAGACCTTACCACAAAATTCCAATTTCTTGAGCCAGTGTAGACGGAAAACTACGTACCATAGGGATACCGAACTTTGTAGAAATGATGTTCAGGCGGTGCCCTGCAGGATTTGTTAGTGTCATGACGTGTCATGGCGCCGGTATTGTTGCAGCGAGGGGGGTTGAAACACAAGCGCCAGTATGCATTAGAGCTGCAGACAGTCAGCGTGGGGGTGGACAAGACCAGCTCTTTACTCACAAAGCTCTTGTATCAGAACAACAGCAATCGGAGATGTCCTCTTTCCGCACCAGGGATGAAGGACATTATTCGGAAGTTTGAATTAACTGGCGATTTGAAAATTGGGAGAGCCCAACGGTCAATTGCGCCACAAACTGTTCAAGAAGTTACTGTTGCCAGGGCTTAAAATGCTGCGATCATCAAGCAGTGCAAGAGCTGTGACGCGACAACTGAACACTCCATGGTCCACCATTGTTTCTGGCAGAAGTAGAGCAATCTCCATGCAATTCCGTGCAGTCGTGGACGCATATGGTCGTCACGGTGAGCAACGTTTGTAGCGTGTAAGTAAACACAATACGAAATTAACAATTATTACCCTCTCATGTAGAAATTAAAATGTTTCTTTCAACAATGAATTCGTCATTCACGTTACCTTCCATTAGGATGGTGGGTACACTCTGCGACTGTTACATGATTTATAAATTATAAAGCACAGCAGTCAGTCGTCCGTTTTTGCAGGTTTTATTACGCAAATCCAGATTTCGGCTAGAGCCTAGCCATAACAATGCACTGTTGTCTAATCTCGATGCATGTTAGTTACCTGTTGTTCGGGCGTTAGACACAGTTCCTTGAATTCAAACAGGGAACTAACATGTATCGAGATCAGAAAATAGTGAACTGATAATGGCTAAGCACTAACCGAAATCTGGATCTGCGTAATAAAACCGGCAAAAAAAAATAAGGACGACGAATAGCTGCGCTCTATAATTTATAAATGTATTCGTTATTTCTCTTGCGCATGTCGCTACACATATTTCCCAAATTTTCATAGTACTACTATCATTCATTTTTCATGACTCCCTCTCAATTAGCGAAAATTTACGTATAATCACCGTTTGGCTACTTGCCGTACTGATACTGGAATTCTGCTAAAGGTTAAATTTGTATCCCGCACTTACCTTGAAGGATGCATAATTTACCTACTTGGCACTCCGAGCACTCCCTCTTCCAACTCTCTTGGTCGCAGTCCTATACAGAGGTTATGTCTCCCCGCCCCGCTTCACACCCACACACACGCACACACACACACACACACACACACACACACACACACACACACACACACACACACACCAACCATAACCTCTATTGTATCCTGCCCACCCGGGTAATGGATATAGGAGAATCGGGTGCAGAAGTAAGAGGAGGCTGAACAGAAGTAGAGGATGGAGACAGGCAGCACGGTAGAGAAATTTTGTCGAGACCACGGTGCAATTTCCTGAACGTGTTGTCTCCGCCTGTCAGCACTGGGCGACAGAACACGGGCCACCTTGCTAAACACGAAGGATTAAATTTAAATTACCGCAACGTGCACCAGAGGTTTATTTTACGTGGCGTCGCCAAACATGTCGGAGAGATCCGCTGAGCACTGTTTATCTTTCGGAGATTAACGATACCTGCTCGGTGTTTCATTGGTGCAAAACTAGTACAACAATTTTAAACATCCGTTGATTGCTTCAATCAGAGGGAAGTTTGTTTTTGTAAGTGTCTCTTGCAAATATACGGACGGGTTATAGCCAGAGGCTTGCAGATAAATGCAATGCGCTGTGTGCCATATTCCCACGTATTGCCGCTGCTGTGTAGCAAATAGATCATGGATGGCATTTTTTCTTCGTAATTTACCCTCCTCCCCTTCAGTCTTGAGGTAAACTTCTTCATTTGCCGTCCTTGCTCACCTTCCGTGACATTATTCTACACTCTAGTAGAGGAAGGTGACGTTGTGGTGCATCACTGGAGTCGTATTTGGAGGTCAGTGGTTCAGTTCGCCTTCCAGACATCCAGATTTAGGTTTTCCGTCGTTCACTAAAGGGCTGAAGGTTAATGCCGAGATGGTTCCTTTGAAAAGTACACGGCAGATTCCCTTCACCATCCGCCCACTTCCCGAGCTTGTTCTCAGTTGCTAATTACCTCGTACTCGACGGAACATTACAACCCAAGTTCCCTACCTTCCACACTCATCCCCGATCTTGTTCTTATAGGAGATGTGTTCAAAAAGTAAAGGGAATTCTCAGAATCTTTTCAGTCTGCAAGGAGTGTGCAATGGTACGAAACTTCCTGGCAGGTTAAAACTGTGTGCTGGACCGAGGCTCGAACTCAAGACCTTTGCAGGCAAGGGCATGGAATTAGAGTATCGATCCAGCACAGTTTTAATTTGTCAGGAAGTTTCAAAGGGAATTTTATTATGTCGCGTTTGCTATTAGTCCGATTCAAGAAGTTTCTTCGTTGTAGTGGTGGTAACTATATTTGAAGACTATCTTTACTGTTTTATCCATATAGGATGTTTAGTCCGTTGTCAGCTGTCAGAAAGCGTACATATGTTTTTATAGTACGGACGATTCTTTATTGTATGGAATATAATCAGAGAATTTGTATTACATATTTCTGTAAGAACAAATAAAGTGCAAAAATGTTAACTGTAGCTCTTGGTAAGTCTGTTGTAAGCTTTCACGGCAGAAATATGCGTCTTGAAGGAGGTCATGAAGGTGCGTGTGCGTGTACGTGTACGTGTGCAAGAGAGAGAGAGAGAGAGAGAGAGAGAGAGAGAGAGAGAGAGCGCTAAGAAATAGGTTAGTGAGAAACATATATAAGATGAGATTACTGACAAACGTTTTTCATTTTTCTGTTGCAGGTAACCACCCATAACGTGAAGCAGTAACCACCACTGACAAACAGTGAGTTATAAAACGTGCAGCTCACTCTAAAATGCACAAATTCTAAAAGAATCATAATTACAGCGCTCTTTAATTTTTCATCCATCATTCACAGATTTTCAATAGAAATACTTCGCCTTCGTTCTGTTTACAGGTCCTGACTTCACCACTGTGTTATATTGGCGTAAGATAAGACCACCGAAGTCAGAGAGAGTAAATTCAAGAAAAAATCTTGTGTTGTATAACTGTATTTTTGGAGCAGATGCATGGGGGTATTTTACATCATGAAGAAGTACTCTCCGACGGTTTCATAAGAACTGAGGTTGTAAGAAGCTATTTACAATGACGCCTCTGTTAGATGTAGTTGTTGAGCCATGCCGTAAGAGAGGAGCATATCATTTGGGTTACGCATAAGCTTTCCAGTTCAACACAAAAACAATCCAAGCACAACTCCCGTGCAACAGTGTAGTACTGCACACCTACTCCATTGTTCTATGGTTTTCTCGGGACGTTAGGAGAAATGTTGCCGACTTTTTGAGTGATCTTCTTATTGGCACAGTTAATTAGAATATTTGCTGCCCTCTGTGATCGGTGTCAGGCGAAGATCGGACGTAGCCTTAGCATTGTTGTATCGTAATACGCGAGTAAAGAATAAAATATCAACGCCCATTTCGTAACAAAGATGAATTAATATACTGTAACACTCCAGTAACACGATTCACAAGGGATCATGCGAAAATAAGACCAAAAAACAAGGAAAAAAACTGTAGCGATCGCAGGATATTTTATCTGTTCAAGGTATGTGTGATGCAACGGCTTATTGTATAAATTTCACCCCACAGCAAAAAATTTTGCGCGAAGTATGTATGACACAACAGCTTACTGTATAAATTTCATCGAAAGGCCAAATTGTGATGGCAAGTCACTGTTGAGTCGTCTGGTAATTCCTCAGCTCCTTTCATGTCAGAATATCCGGAATGCATCTTACAACTGTTACATCTGCTACATTGATAAGGAGTCGATCTAAAACAGCATCCAGGAATGTTTTGTGTAAATAAAGCCGTCAAGATTATACAATATGGATTCGTTCAGTACTACGTTTCGGTTTTTGCCATCGTCGGATCAAAACTTACAACTCTTTAAATAAAGGTTATTCTTTAAATTAAATGTGTATTTGACACTACAATAGTGAAGCCACAGTCCCTGTGAATAAAAGGTTTCTTTAAAAAAGGGTTACCTTACCTGTTTCAACGAATTACGTAGCCATTTTCAAATGTGAAACATCAGCGATACTGAACATTCTTTTGAGTGCTATGTTTTAATGTGATAATGGCACTTGCCGAAACGTCGTAGTAAATGAAAATATATTGAGCGACTAGGTTTTATTCGCTACAAAACGTTCATAACGATCGTGGACTCATTTAAGCAGTTTACATTGAGGGGACAAACGTCGTGGGAAATCTCCCAATATCCTGTCGGATCTCCTTTTGACTAGTGTAGTGCAGCGAACTCGCCGTGGAATGCACTCATCTACATCTACATACATACTCCGCAATCCACCATACGGTGCGTGGCGGAGAGTACCTCGTACCACAACTAGCATCTTCTCTCCCTGTTCCACTCCCAAAGAACGCGAGGGAAAAATGACTGCCTATATGCCTCGGTACGAGCCCTAATCTCTCTAATCTTATCTTAGTGGTCTTTCCGTGAAATGTAAGTTGGCGGCAGTAAAATCGTACTGCAGACAACCTCAAATGCTGGTTCTCTAAATTTCCTCAGTAGCGATTCACGAAAAGAATGCCTCCTTTCCTCTAGAGACTCCCACCCGAGTTCCTGAAGCATTTCCGTAACACTCGCGTGATGATAAAACCTCCCAGTAACAAATCTAGCAGCCCGCCTCTGAATTGCTTCTATGTCCTCCCTCAATCCGACATGATAGGGATTCCAAACGCTCGAGCAATACTCAAGAATAGGTCGTATTAGCGTTTTATAAGCGGTCTCCTCTACAGATGACCCACATCTTCCCAAAATTCTACCAATGTACCGAAGACGACTGTCTGCCTGCCCCACAACTGCCATTACATGCTTGCCCCACTCCACAAGTCGTTGAAAGTTCTAAACTGAGCCGTGCTGCCTGTACAACAGTCCACAATTGCGAAAGTGTTAGCGATGCATAATTTTATGCACTAATTGACATCTCGATTGTGTCCCATAAATGTACGACGGGATTCATGTCGGGCAATCTCGGTGGCTAAAACATTCGTTCGAATTGTCCAGAATGTTCCAAACAATCGCAAATGATTGCGGCCTCGTGACATGTTTGGGATCTTGAGGTCGGTGAATGGCTGCAAATGGCCTCCAAGTAGCCGAACAAAACCATTTCCTTTGAATGGTCGGTTCAGTTGGACGAGAGGACCCAGTCCATTCCATGTGAATGCAGCCCACACCATTATGGAGCAACCACCAGACTGCACGGCGCCTCGTTGACAGCTTGGCTCAGTGACGTCGTGTGGTCTGCGTCACGCTCGAACCGTACCATCAGCTGTTACCAACTGTAATCGCTACTCATCTGACCAGGCAACGGTTTCCCATTCGTCTAGTGTCCAACCGATATGGTCGCGAGACCAGAGAGCCGTTGCAGGCTATGTCGTGCCATTGGCAAAGGCTCCAGCGTCTGACACAGCCCATTAAGGGGAGGTTTACTATCTTTTGGTTCAAAAAAATCGATTTTTTAAAAATTGCGTTTTTGGATCCCTAAAACTGTTTAGAATCCATCCTTGAAACGGTTTTTCCGAATACGCAACGGAAATGTTTGTTATTCGCGGTTGAACAATAAATGCACCTGCCTGAAATCGGCCTTTTTTACGCACCAGGTTTTTTTTCCTTTCGGAGGATGAGTTATTGTACCGGTGCTTGGGAGGAAACACACAAAATTCAAATAAAAGTTTGAACGCGTGTGTTTTTGGAAGTTAGCCCCCAAGCATTTGCATTCTGGTGCGAAGACTGTGGAGACTGCGACTTTCTCGGCAGTGAGCAGCTTCAACGAAGGGTATCCAGAAATTCTGAAGACCATGACAACGATGGACGTCACCCTGGGACTCTATTCGACGCAGTTCGCCAAGCATTCGGACGACCACCGGATTCAAGCGGCCGAAAACCGCTTGTCACCGGCCGTACGAGCGGCTCTGGAGTAACGCAGGATGGCCCAGATCGAGCAGAACGCCCTCTACGAGGAAGAGGAAGGACTAGTTTATGGACCCGGAATAGCAGATTGAACGTACGTTGCATAATATCGCATTTATATGTAGTCAAAACTTCAAACGCGTGTTTCTCGAAATGACTTTTATTTTTATTTTTATTTATTTATTTTTTTTTTTATCGCGTGGTATGGAAACTTCAAATCTACTGAACCGATTGGCATGATTCTTTGTTTCCGACAAAGCTAACAAAATTGTCTGGGAGTTGTACTACTTTTATTCCCATCCATCAACTATAAATCTTTTTTACTTGGCTGACGAATTCGAAAAATCGATGAAAAAACCCTATTTTTTTAAAATGGCCGCCGTTTTGTTTCCTATGGTCTAAACAACTTAAGCGAGGTACAACTCCTAAAGAATCTTATATACTTCGCTAACGTCGACTCAATTTTGATTTCAGATGAGCCGGCTGACGTGGGACATACCACGCGTGGAGGTCTACATCGAAATTTTGTTTCGTTCCGACGGCACTTCCGCCTTTGCTCTTCGACATTTCCGATCAAAAAAAAAAAAAAAAAAAGCTTATAGAGGAAATATCAATAAACGTTTTGACCAAATTTGACATTGATATCTGTAAAACATCCCGAGAAAAAAATTCTCAAAGAACATGCTTTTTTCGGGCTAAAGATAGTAAACCTCCCCGTAAAATCAAATTTCAGTACGCTGTCGTAACGGAGACGTTCATCGTGCGTCCCATATTGATTTCTACGGTTATTTCGCACCGTGTTGCTTGTTGGTTAGCACTGACAGCTTTAAGCAAACGCCTCTGCTCTAGATCATTCAGTGAGGCCATCGGCGACTGCATTGACTGTAGTGAGAGGTAATGCCTGAAATGTGGTATTCTCAGCACACTATTGATACTGTGGATCTTGGAGCACTGAATTCGATAACTATTTGCGAAATGGAATGTCCCACGCGTCTAGCTCAAACTACCATTCGGCTACCGAGCGAGGTGGCGCAGTGGTTAGACACTGGACTCGCATTCGGAAGGACGACGATTCAGTCCCGCGTCCGGCCACCCTGATTTAGGTTTTCCGTGATTTCCCTAAATCACTCCAGGCAAATGCCGGGATGGTTCCTCTGAAAGGGCACGGCCGACTTCCTTCCCTATCCTTCCCTAATCCGATGAGACCGATGACCTCGCTGTCTGGTCTCCTTCCCCAAACAACCCAACCCAACCATTCGGCTTTCAAAATCTGTTCACTCCCGTCATGCGACCATAATCACATCGGAACACTTTTCATGTGAATCACCTGAGTACAAATGACAGCACAGCTAATACACTTCCTTTTATGTGTTGTGTAGGCGATACTACCGCCATCTGTATGTGCGCACATTGCTATTCCGTAACTTTTGTGACATCAGTGCACATTCTCTTGCCAGGAGTTGAAGTGTGTTTTGTTTTTCTTTCCCCATATCTGATTCGTAAATGCTGGTGAAGTGTGTATTACCGTATCGGTAGTGACAGATTATTATTATTTTTTCTAAAACGTCCTCGTTGATTTTTGATGGTTTTCATGTATCACGCTTAATTCAGGAACTCCACACTTTCCCCCAGAACTTACGTAAACTACCTCTCGTGGATACGACTGGCCGGACAGAAAAAGTGACTGTCTAGTGAGACCTGAAACAAGGACTGTATTGGTCAAGCATTCAGCATGTCTGTAATACAACATACAATCACCATTGATCTTTATTTTACAATTTCCATTACCAATACTCAAGGTGAATATTGCTGATGAGTATATATTTTTATGGTGCAAGATTGGTAATGGAAATTGTAAAATAAAGATCAATGGTGATTGTATGTTGTATTACAGACAATAAAGATTGCTCTACCCGAGAACCATCCTTATCTCTCCCGTGAGATTTTTTTTAAAAATTAAAAACAATATTCACGGCGCAGCTATCCTGTGTATCGGAGTCTGAAGGCTATTGACATTGATTTGGCTGGACAGTTCAATAAACAACAGTTAACTGGAGGTCCGAATGTATTTCGAGGACTCCATTTGAACTTTACATGTGATGTACAAGCTGTATTTGGTGGGAGTACGTGGCTTACTCTAGCTGTCGTATGGGGCAGCCATGCAGAAAAAGTGACTGTCTAGTGAGATCTGAAACAAGGACTGTATTGGTCAAGCATTCAGCACGTTGATTAGCAAAGACAGTGACAACTTTCAAAGCATTAGCACACGTTAGTGTATCTTCTGCACTAGAATCACAACAAAATTCCCAACAGATAAGTAAGGCCTGTTTTCAGTGGCATTGCAACAATCGGTGGATGTACAGCGAGCAGTTGTCGAGCGTGAGTCTCACTAAATAGGATTGAATTTTTTTACATACTGTACCCGCAACGATTGCAGCTCTGGAATTCCATGGGCAACACTCTGAACTAACGAACTGATCTTGAGGCAGTTTGGCATCGGAAAAAAAACTGTCGTCTGCTGTCAACCAAAATAAGCAGAAATATTGTGGTCACATACCCAGAAGGCAAGAGACAATGGAAAGAATTATCATAAAGCGAAAAGTTGACGGCCGAAGACCGAAATGTGCTAGCAGCACGCAAGTCACTATGCCGACGACAGAGTTACGTGGAGGCAAGTCGTCAGGGACTTACCATGTGATGCCACTACCGCACCCCTGCGTAGGGTTCAGCCAAACAGAGAGAAGAGTAGAGCGGCCTATTCGGGGTTGGCCAGTCGAACAGGTCATGTCTTTTCCACCAATAGCAGGCGATTCCTATTGGGAATGTTTGAGAGAGGCTGTTCAATTTCAGAATTCGCTTTATAACCAAGGGAAAGAGCCCGAAAACAGTAGTTGGAATTAGTATGGTACTGCATCTGTAGCAGCAGTTTGAACGGCAGTCGGCACCACAGCGGCAATGCGAGCTGTTACAAGTCGGTTACGTCGAAGACACTGCTGACCCAGACGCCCTGTGGCGCGCGTTCCACTGACCCCAAACCACCGCCATTTGCCATTTCAGTCGTGTCAAGCGAGAGCTCTTGGAGGGCAGTGTGGAGGTGTGATGCGGTTTCTGATGAAAGCCGTTTTTGTCTCTGTACTAGTGTTGGCCGTGATTTTGTTAGGAGGTTTCCAGTTGAAAATCTGTCTACTTGTTGAACACACTGGATCTACACCTGGACTGGGCTGCGACTTCGTATGACAGCAGGAGCACTTTCGTAGTTGCCGAACCCGCCCTGAAAGGAAATCTATACTCAGTCTGATCGTTAAACTTGTTGTCCTGCCAACCACGAACAAAAAAATGGCTCCGAGCACTATGGGACTTAACTGCTGAGGTCATCAGTCCCCTAGAACTTAGAACTACTTAAACCTAAGGACATCACACACATCCATGTCGAAGGCAGGATTAGAACCTGCGACCGTAGCTGTCGTGCGGTTCCAAACTGTAGCGCCTAGAACAGCTCGGCCACTCAGGCCGGCAACCACGAGCAGCATTTCAGGGGATGTGTTCCAACAGGATAACGCTCGCCCATATACCGCTGTTGCAACCCAACATGCTCTACAGAGTGTCGACATGTTCCGTTGGTCTGCTCGACCACCAGATCTGCTACCAATCGAGCACATTTGGGACACCTTCGGACGACAATTCCAGCGTCATCTGCAGACAGCATTAACTGTCCCTCTACTGACCGCCCAAGTGCAACAGGCTTGGAACTCCATCCCACAACCTGACATCCAGCACATGTTCAACAAAATGCATGTATGTTTGCGTGGCATTCAACCTTCTGGCGGCTACACTGTTTATTAATGTACCAGCATTTCACATTTGCAGTGCCTTATCTGAGGCTTACATTAACCTACGATCTTGCGAAGTTAATCACTTAAATATGTCACCCAGAGAAATGTGTTTCCGAAACCTCATTACTTTGTCTTAATTGGTTTTTGATGCCATGATTTTTTTCTGTAATGGAATGCATGTGTAATACAATACTGGCCATTAAAATTGCTACACCAAGAAGAAATGCAGATGATAAACGGTTATTCATTGGACAAATATACTAGAACTGACATGTGATTACATTTTCATGCAGTTTGGGTGCGTAGATTCTGAGAAATCAGTACCCAGAACAACCACCTCTGGCCGTAATAACGGCCTTGATACGCCTGGGCATTGAGTCAAACAGAGCTTGGATCGCGTGTACAGGTACAGCTGCCCATGCAGCTTCAGCACGGTACCACAGTTCATCAAGAGTAGTAACTGGCGTATTGTGACGAGCCAGTTGCCCGGCCACCGTTGATTAGACGTTTTCAGATGGTGAGAAATGTGGAGAATGTGCTGGCCAGGACAGCAGTCGAACATTTTCTGTATCCAGAAAGGCCCGTACAGGACCTGCAACATGTGCTCGTGCATTATCCTGCTGAAATTTAGGGTTTCGAAGGGATCGAATGAAGGGTAGAGCCCCGGGTCGTAACACATCTGAAATGTAACGTCCACTGTTCAAAGTGCCGTCAATGCGAAGAAGAGGTGACCGAGACGTGTAACCAATGGCACACCATACCACCACGCCGGGTGATAGGCCAGTATGGCGATGACGAATACACGCTTCCAATGTGCGTTCACCGCGATGTCGCCAAACACGGATGCGACCATCATGATGCTGTAGACAGAACCTGGATTCATCCCAAAAATGACGTTTTGCCATTCGTGCACCCAGGTTCGTCGTTGCGTACACCATCGCAGGCGCTCCTGTCCGTGATGCAGCGGCAAGGGTAACCGCAGCCATGGTCTCCGAGCTGATAGTCCATGCTGCTGCAAACGTCGTCCAACTGTCCGTGCAGATGGTTGTTGTCTTGCAAACGTCCCCATCTGTTGACTCAGGGATCGAGACGTGGCTGCACGATCCGTTACAGCCATGCGGATAAGATGCCTGTCATCTGGACTGCTAGTGATACGAGGCCGTTGGGATCCAGCACGGCGTTCCGTATTACCCTCCTGAACCCACCGATTCCATATTCTGCTAACAGTCATTGGATCTCGACCAACGCGAGCAGCAATGTCGCAATACGATAAACCGCAATCGCGATAGGCTACAATCCGACCTTTATCAAAGTCGGAAACGTGATGGTACGCATTTCTCCTCGTCACACGAGGCATCAGAACAACGTTTCACCAGGCAACGCCGGTCAACTGCTGTTTGTGTATCGGTTGGAAACTTTCCTCGTGTCAGTACGTGGTAGGTGTCGCCACCGGCGCCAACCTTGTATGAATGCTCTGAAAAGCTAATCATTTGCGTATCAAAGCATCTTCTTCCTGTCGGTTAAATTTCGCGTCTGTAGCACGTCATCTTCGTTGTGTGTAGCAATTTTAATGGCCAGTAGTGTATCAAAGGCGACGACGTTGTTGACGTCTGCAGGGGTAAGCTTACAGAGCATTGTTAAAAGAATAAACGAACTTAGCAACGGGAGAAATGTTCCTCGGGCGAGACGAGACTCATACCAAGACTGTTTATTAATATACAATAGATTTTTGTCCTTGATATTTTAAAAGTCTCAGGACAAGCCCCATTATACGGTTACGTAGCTCTTCCAATAATTTAAGTGGTACTTAGCTCGCTAGTTGTCGAGAGGGTGTAGTTCAGTGCTGCAGTGCTGCAGTGCTGCATTGCTGTTCCATACTGGGCCTGTGGTGAAAGTGGTAGTCTGTGGCGCTGGCGGCGAAACCGCAGCGGTTGCGCTGAGCGTCTCGCGTGACCTCCCGGTACAGAGGGATGCGGCGGCTGCGGTAGCCGGCTTGACTCTGCCTCTGCTAATTGGCTCTCCCGCCTGCTGCCGCTGACTGTTGATTGGTAGTTGCCACGAACGCGGTAGGTCTCGTGCGCACAGAGACACATATGACTTTGTGAGGCTGTAAACCACAAAGGCTAACATATTAACCGTCGCACCTGTCAGAGAGAAACCTTGCGCTGCACCCTTATAATTGTACGTGGTATTACGACGGTCACTCCAAAAGAAATGCACACTATTTTTGTAAAAATACAGTTTTCATTCTGTATATGTGAAAGTTTTACAGTGTGTAGATACATCCTTCCCGCCTGTTTTCAAACTTAGTTCAACCTGTTCCCGTGAGTGGCGCCGTCACAGCATGTCTTCAAGGTGGCTGCTACACTTGACGTTCGTCAGAAGCAACGTGCTGTCATAGAATTCCTGTGCTGTGAAAACGAGACAGTGGGAAACATCCACAAGAGGTTGAAAAAGGTGTATGGAGATGGTGCTGTCGACCCTCAGTACAGTTAGTCGGTGGGCAAGCAGGTTACGTGATGAAAGCGGGCACGGTAATATTGAGGATTGTCCTCGCAGCGGCAGGCCTCGTACTGCACACACTCCAGACAATGTGCAGAGAGTCAACGAATTGGTGACTGCTGACAGACGAATGACAGTGAGCGAATTGTTACGCTACGTTGGGATAGGGGAAGGAAGTGTTTGCAGAATACTGAAAGTGATGGCGTTAAAAAAAAGGTTTGTGCCAGGTGGGCTCCCAGGATGTTGACAGTGGCTCACAAAGAAACAAGAAAAACGGTATGCAGCGAACTTTTGGAACAGTACGAGAATGGTGGAGATAAATTTCTTGGAAGCATGGCTCCATCATTTTTCACCAGAGACGAAGAGGCAATCAATAGAGTGGCATCATGCAAATTCACCCAAGAAAAAAAATTCAAAACCACACCTTTTGCTGGAAAAGTTATGGCTACAGTGTTTTTCGATTCTGAAGGAGTCTTGCGTGTGGACATCATGCCAGTGGAACCACCATAAATTCTGATGCATATATTACGACACTGAAGAAACTTCAAGTTCGACCGAGTCGTGTTCGACCACATCGGCAAAAGCAGGATGTTTTGCTGTTGCACGACAATGCACGGCCACATGTCAGTCAAAAAACCATGGAAGCCATCACAAAACTCGGATGGACAACACTGAAATACCCGCCTTACAGTCCTGATCTGGCTCCATGTGACTACCATCTCTTTGGAAAACTCAAAGACTCTCTTCGTGGAACGAGCTTTGAAGATGATGACTCCCTTGTGCACGCTGCCAAACAGTGGCTCCAACAGGTTGGTCCAGAATTTTACAGTGCGGGTATACAGGCGCTGGTTCCAAGATGGCGAAAGGCAGTTGAGAGGAATGGAAATTATGTGGAGAAATGAAAATATTGTTCGTAAGGATGTATCTACACACTC